>NC_044495.1:31457210-31662210 GCF_902362185.1 Chanos chanos | reverse complement strand
TTTTGTCCTCTGTTCCTGCAATTACTAGACAATATAGGACTTCTGTTAAGACCGGGACTGCTTCTAATCTGTGTGTGTGTGTGTGTGTGTGTGTGCACGTGCGTGTGTATGTGTGTGCGTGCGCATGTGCATGCAGGGGCAGGTGCGCACATATGTGAGTGTGTGTGTGTGTGTGTGTGTTTATTCTTATTCTTAAGTGAATTCCATATATTTTTGTCACAGTCACAGTAGTATTCCTACACTCTTAATTGCCCTCACAGTAGGTCTTCCAACACGGCTGCTGATGGCTGTTCTGCTAATAAAATAACACTATATATGGGTTAACAATAGCCTAATGCAAGTATCTGACATCATATCAGATATTAAATAAACTAGTAAACATACTCTTAAAGTGTCAGCTCTCCCAATGAGGAGGACAGAGTGTGTATGTGGGTAAGTACATGTGGGTGTGTGCAAAATGGTGTATGCCCGTGTCAGACGGACCTTTACTAGCAGCCCACAAACAGGGCACTCAAGGAGCCATCTGTCATGAGTGTGATCCACTCCCTGTGTCTGTTTATGACACCAAAATATTTACCCTGTCGACTGCAGGCCCACACCATGGCCCATCGCTCCATATGTGCCTTCAAGTCCCCAACAACTTCCAGCATCTTCATGCTTTGGAGCCATCTGTGATTTTTTTTTTTTTTTTTTACTGACCAAACCAAACCAAACACAAGACAAGAGGATTTTGGTCGCACAGACATCTTTTAGTCCCAGTCAACAAACATCTGTGCATTTAAATACCCCCCCCCCCCTTTTGTTTATCAGTGGACATGCAACCCACACTTCAAACAGAAAGGCTGATGAAGAGTAGTTTTGATGCGCTCTCATTACACTTGGCCCATGGAGTTGTGAGGGATGTTCCCGTGTGGAGTGCTGGCCCGTGTGAAACGCCCTTGAGGAGAAAGAGATGACGCTGAGGAGGTGCCATGCAGGAAGCATGAACCCATGAAGTCGTGTGGAGTACTACTTATTTATATGATACTCCCATAAGTGGTCTGGGATCAACGTTGTCTGTGATTGTTTTCTGAGTTCAGGCCTTTTGATTGGTCGCTGAGTTTGATACTTTTGATTAGTCCTTATGTTGTTTATATTACTGTTATGATGTATTTTAGTTGACGTTTGTACACTTTGATAGACAGGGGTAATGGATATGTGGACACAGTTCCATATATAATGTGTAATATGATCAATTATACATTAATAATATGATCCTTTCATGATTCTTATGTATTAACAGGAAATGACATAATTGGCTAACTGGTTCATCAAACTGCTTAAGAAGTTTGTTATTATTATCATTATCATTATGATACTACTACTACTACTATTACTACTACTAATGATTATGATGATGATGATGATGATTATTCTTCTTATTCTTGTTATTCTGTATTAGGAATGTTACTTTTAAATGTGCTGTCTTGGTGTATATCACAGATTGAGGCTCTTGCTGGAGTGTTTACAGCATTTATTCCTACATTCATTTATTCTTAAAGTGATTTCTGTGAGCACTTTGTTTCCAAAGCTGAAGTTGCATCACAGCAGGAGAAAAGACCAAAACGTGACCATCATGGTGGTTGAATTATGAAGAGACCATGTATTGCAAGACAAAGGGACTATTTTCTTTGTCTATGTCTTTTCAGTCTTTGTTGTATTGCATGGCCGATTTGATGATTAAGCTCTATGAAGTTAAAATTGTTGAAACACACTGCAGATTCTTGTTTAGAGTTTACTTTCCATTGGTTATCAGAAAAATGAGTTTCCTTGGGATGTTACAGTTAGGATGATCATAGGCTAATTTTCTTATCAGTAACAGTGTGGAACATGATCTACAGTAATGTGACTCCTACAGCTATTTCAGCAAGCTTTTTAATGGCTGTGACCTTAGTGTAAAATTAATCATTTTCGTAGACCTTTTTGTGGTGTCACTTATGTACAGTGAGTTAAGCATCACTGGATCTGAAAGATGAGAAAATGACATTGAATGATGATAACATAAATGTTAATGTATGTACACAACATGATTTATCAACCATATTAATTTATTCTCCCTCTCTCTCTCTCTCTCTCTCTCTCTCACACACACACACACACAAACACACACACACACACACACAGAGTGATATTTATTAAAGGAAAAAATGTCGTTGGATATTAGCACTGGTCCATACAGTCATTGGAGTAGTTTCTCTAATACCCACGCTGTTCCACTTTACGTTCTGTTAAGCTGTCATTTCTCTGCTCTCCAGTCATCTGTTAGTACCAATATAGACACAGGCACAAGGCTTAAAATAGAAACATTCATTGTGGACCATTTTCTGTGAAAACATTTGTGATGTGTGATGGTTTGCTGCTTAATGATTTTTGTTTGTGCTGAAGAAAAGAAACTTCAATCCGTGTTTTCAGAAAGTGCTTTCTCGTGAAATGAACGGCACATATGCAAACTAAGTTGCCAAAACATATCACAACCTCGTTGTCTTGTGTGTTTGACAGCATATATCTGGATAAATGGGCTGTACTTTTTTGTGCTTTTATGATCATACATGTTCGCGCGCGTGTGTGTGTTTCTGTGTGTTTCTGTGTCTGTATCAGTCTTTGTCTGTGCATGTGTGTGTGCATGCAAATGTTCACAGATACATATCACAACAGATAAACTCGGGTTCTTTAGGTGTTGTGAAAAAACAGCATAACGTGTTTATGATGATAAATGGTTTCTTCTCTCTATTTAAATCCATTGGTGTCTAACTCACAGCAGGTAAGACACAACATGATAGAATCCATAAAATATGATTCAATCTACATTAATGCTATAGCTTTAAAAATTGGCTGGTTGCCAGCACATCTGTGTGTGTATAGTCTCGCCCATATTTTCTGTCTGCTCATCAACTGGAAAGAAAAAAAAAAGAAATAGCATTTGTTTAAAGGCTTATTCACCTAAGCTGTGTTGTATTGTAGTTGTTCACACATATGAAATCGTATCTGGAGACTGCTTAATGTCCAGAGTTTTTTATATTTCGAAAACCGAACAGATAGGGTTTTGGTGGGGGGGGGGGGGGGGGGTGTTTTTGTCAGCTCCTCAGCTCCTGTGTATCTACGTGACGATTCCTCTCTGTCTGGCTGCTAAATGAAATGCTCAGTGTAGGATTCTGAGCATTCACAGCTCTGCCGTGTCTGGGGTCCTGTAGTCCCTTTTCTCCCCTGAGACATCGATCCTTTCTGGGTACGTGCGGCAGCATTCGCAGAGGTCAGGACCTTCACTGTCTGCTCAGAGGGCGTTCAGACAAATTGGGCAAGTAGCCTATCAGCAGGTTGTGGGGTCACAGCTCACTCATTTTGCTATCTCACTGCATCCTTTTAGTGCCCTCCATTGCAGAATTGGATGCAGAGGTCAACTGGTGTGTGTGTAGTGGGCTAGTTAGTTTCAGATCTTTCTTGATAACATGTCTCAAACTGAAACGCCGAGATACTTTTATACTCTGGGAGCCTCTCACTCATCACAGGAGGAAATCTGACCTAATGGGCAACAGTGGCATCTCTTGATTGGCATTAAACATTGAAAGTTTAAATGTTGCGCCATTCACATTCATTGCTGGGATTATTCCACTGAGTCTTCACCAGCTTGGTCAGTTTGATAAAAACAAACAAACAAACAAAAAACACTAAACAAACAAACAAACAAAAACCCCAAACAAACAAAACTCCCAAACCAACACACAAGAACATTTTATACCCATTAACGTGTATTTATATTGAGAGACAAAACTCTACAGGTCTGAGCCTAATTTATAGTTAGAATATGGAACGTAATGTTGCTAATAAAGATTTTCAGTTTCTTCATCCTTTGCTATCATGCTTGTGCAAATGATGGCACTTTTCCCAAGCTGGCATCAAAAGGTAAATGTTTTCCACATGCAGTTTGGGCACTAAGAAGACAGACGAGTGGGTATGGTTAACAAGGAATCCTTCATATCCTCCCCACTGTCTCTCTCTCTTTCACCCCACTGTGTAATACATGAGATTATTAAGATGACCACTGAGACAAATGAAATTTCATGGTCGAATCCCTGACCTCTGAGAACTGGATAAAGTACAAAAATTGCTGACAATGCAGCCAACTCTTCCGTACAAATTGCAGGCCCAACATTCCCAATGAGACTTTGGTAAGGATTCAGACCTGCTTTGTTGAGCAAAAGTTAAGACCACCGGGTCACACTTCAGCGGTCCTCTGAAGATCCTTATTCTATCGATCTTAACAAGGTATCATCAATCCCGTCTCATAAAACAGTGAATTCTACAGGCACTTTTTCTTTGGTCCTGTCTTTCTTAAGCCTTCTGTCATCAAACTGTATTTTTTTCTTTGTTCAGAGACACACTGCAATGTAGCATGAGTTGTTTCTGAAAATATATTTTTCGAGAGTTCGCCACCCTGTAAAGGCCTGTATTAAGTACTTCATTAAAAGTGTGCTGCTTTATGAAGAATTGGTTTACCTCATATACTTTGTGCTTAACAGCGTGTATTTACCATGGCAGCTGAGCATTACTGAAAAACAGAGTATTATTATAGAGACCTGTCTGAGTTGGAGGTCTAAATTATGCTGTTTTTGAGATTAGTGCGGAGTATTTACATTAAAAAGGCAGGGCAGAAATGTAAGTAATGTTTAGGCTGTGCATGAAAATTACACAAATTATTGCAGAATGGGTGTCAGTAATGTTAGTGCTATAGTTTAAGTTAGAAGTGGATAAATGTACAGTTTAAGTTAGATGCAGATAAATGGTAAATTAATGCAATCTCGCCGCATGTGTCAAAACCGACAGTGGGAAAAATGGTATCACGTCCTCAAAAATCATTGGACTACTGAGAATCTGAATAAAGGTCTGATGAGGTTTGATGGTGCCCCCCAGAGGTCTACAATAGAGAATACTGACATGGTTGAACTTGTTGCTGGACTGTAATTTAAAAAAAAAAAAAAAAATCAAGCCAAGAAGAATAAAAGATTTATAGAACCATTTACTTTTGTTTTTTTCTCTCACTCTTTCTGATTTTATTTCTATTTCTCTGTAAGTGGTGAAATTAAGCAGCCCAAGCCTCCCACCCGCCCCACAGGTCTTCTGAAAGACATGAACCCCCTTTGCCCTCCTAAGACCTCTAGGAGGTCTTTAAAGCGTGCTGAAAAGTAATGATGCTGTCAGAGCTGAACGCTCTGTGATTCTGAGGAGGACTTGTGGAAATTTTTCATCCAGAGCATTGGCTAATTTAGAGGTTAGCTTACCCATCGCAAGGTGTCTCCCCATCTATTATTTGTCTGCTAAACTCCATAATCTAGACGTAGAGGTATTTTGCTTTCAGTCTGGAGTGTGGACTCAGTTATTATGCTCCAGACACTATGTTTCTGTGCCTTGTGTAAGGGCAATACTCATTTCCTAACCCTTAATACTATACAAATGTTGGAATGTGCCTACTAAGTACACATTTGCAAAGTTATAATACCAAAGCAGTCCTATCTTTTGGTATACCGTTAGTTTTACCACGATACCAAATGGCATTTGGAGATTAAAAAATGCAAAATTTGGACTGTTATTTTTATGTGTGTTTGGGTTAACCGTCACTTTTGTGGGGTTTCGAAACAATTTCTTCCGATAAAATAACAGAAAATGTAGAAAAAAGGAGAAAAGATGCTATTTTCTGATCTCTTTCCTCCTTACGTTAGTAGTTGGAGGTGCCGCAGTATGTTGTGCAGCTGCTGGCGTGAATAATGTAATGGAGAGAGATAAGGGAACTCCACAAAAAGGGAAAGCAAATCCCTGGACCCTCCATTAAGCATCGCGGTCCACTCTTCCAGGGGACAGAGCTGACATTTTACCTGGCCGCGTAATAGAGAGCTAACCTTTAAGTGCTGAGTGGAACAAACCATGATTCACTTCCCTGCCTCTGTACTGCTGGTGTCCTCACATTGTATTGCCTTGCCCCACAGTCTGGATTCAGTGTGGGTCTTCTGTTTCTCAGGAGAAGCGGGTAGAGAAGCTCTCAGTATGGTTATCTGTTTGTTATCAGTCGTGCTAACTGCTTTGGTTGGTGATATATGTAAATTGTGATGTGACGGCTGACTTTACATGTGGGCACTCTGCATGATACTCAGTTAAGTTTCAAGATATTAACAAACTGTATTGATGGTAGATTTTTACTCCAAGTTTTATATGTTTCAACATGTCTAGAATAGGTCATAACAGTACATCGTGGCATTTTTAGTTCAGCTCTGGATACACTCAAATTCAGACTGTGTTGCGAGTTCACATAAAGACAGTACAAGATCCCCAGTGTTGTTGGAATGGCCCAGTGACAGAGAGAATACCACTGTGTCAATAGTCTGTGGAAACGATCACAGTTCAGTCTGGATATTGAGCATTGATCAGTCAAGAAAATTGCTACATCAGAACTTCAAAAGGGAAACAAGGACCAGGCATGTTTTTCATACTCCACAGATTGATCAGGTTTGTTTAAGGTGGTGAGATGAATGTTTGAAACCCTGAAGAGCTTAGAGCCATAAAAGCTTCAAACACAAAATAAGAGCACCTCAAAAGCATCAACCTTGACTGAGACATTTCTAAAGGACAGAGAGTGGATTTTTTTTAATCAGAGAAGGAAATGTAGATTGCTCAGTTTAATTAACTTCAGATTAGATTCCGTGTGTTTTTTGGAAAATCTTTCTCACTGTATGTGAAGGTGCAACTATTTTGTCTTGCTTTGCTGTCTTGGGTAAAACAATCAAAAGCTTATGTTTGTGGATATTCACTTCACTTTGCCATGACCTGTGTACTTGGAGACTCCAGCATTCACTTTGTATAAAGGAACTCACATAGGAACTAGGTTCCTTTTCCTTTTTGTGCTTTGTCTGGAAAAATTGGTTTTCCTCAAGAGAACAAGCAGGTGAATAAGAAGATGCATGGCAAATCACAAAAAGCAATTTTAATCTATATTTTAAATACAGAATGTTTTACTGCTGCTGAATTTTTTTTTCCTACAATAGTTATGCTGTGGTCTCCAATCTAGAAATGGTCATGAATAGTAAATTTTCTCAAACAGACCTCAGCTTCTTTTTCCCCCACACAATTCTGTCACCATAGTGATTGGAGCTGAGATTGATTTGCCATGCTGGAGGGCACCAGAACAGGAAAAAGGAAGTGACCCGTACCAGGTCAACAGCAGATTGGTCACCTTAATGTTTTATCTCTGTTTTGTAACAACAAAGTCATTTCCTTCAGTTCGTCAGAGCGAAAAAATTAGCTTCTAGTTTTTCGAGTTTCAGTTGTTTTGATCATGTGTTTCGGATGTAAATGTAGCTGCTACAACAGACTTAGTTTGCTGGGTTAATCAGAATGGATGCAGAGTGTGGTTTGGACCTTTTGTGTGAAATTAAGCAGGTGAAATTTGCATTATTAAAGGCAATATGTAATATGAATTTTGTGTTTGGGAAAAACATTGATGTTGCAGAATGATACGGTATGTATTGTGAGAAATTATTGTGCATACCATTATACAAACCAAAAAAAAAATATGAATGAGACTGTGACAAGTTATATTCAGTGCCTTTGAAGAGAGAAGTATTTTGCTGTAAAAGTCCTCTTAAACTGTACAAGGACAGACATATGGTTATTGTTATGGTCACACAGCTATGTGACCTTGATTGTTGTCTCAAACAAAATGTTCATTCTCTGTCTGTCTCTCTCTGTCTCTCTTTCTTTCTCTTTCTCTTTCCCTCTCTTTCACTTTATCCCTCCGATCAATATGTGACGTATGAGCAGGCGGAATGTGCTGTGGGTGGTGCTGGTTGTTGCTGAGGGCTTTGTGAGGAAAGCCTAGCTGGGACACGGAGCGGATCAGCTATGGCACACTGCTGCACGGATCTCGGCTTTTCATCTGATGTTTATTCCCTAGACGACTGGACTCGAGTCTGTCTTCCTCCCTAGACCGGTCCAATTATGCTCCTACTCACGACTGCCCCTGTTTATCATTGTATTGTGCAGTAGCCTCATGAAAAGCACAGCTGAAATATGATCGCATATTTAAGTGATCATAAGTCTTTATAAGGTAGATTTGCAACATAAGACCCAGTTACTGGATGTCTATGGGAAATATGCATTTATGTTATAAGGGCGGCCTACATTCATGTCATTTTGGAGTAAGCATATATTGTCACATGACAGTCCTGTTTTATAACAATTTAATATGACTTGTTGTGAATTCCCAGTTATTTAGACAAAAAACAATGTGGACTAATGCACTGCATGCAGATTGTCAGCAGTCAATGCATTTTACTGGAATGAGTGTGTATAGTTATTTAATAGGAAAAACCTAAAGTTAAATGAGTGTGGAATTACCAGTAATTTTCTGGTTTTGAGAGGTGTGTTTTTTTCATGGAAGATGCAGGAGTGATTAATGATCTGCTGTAAAACTCTGGGGAATTCCCATGTTGGTTGGAACATATGTCTGCATTGCTTACTGTGTTCCCTATTCATCTCTGCTTTGTTACAATGGGACGGTCATTAGTGAGACATTTATCATATTCAAATGATAACAATGCTCTAGATACACCTGTTCTCCAGGATCAAGGTGTTCAGGATTGATCAAATCCTGGTCTGCAACGCTCAGTCTTGTGTAATGTTTAGCTATCATTTATTTTCTTTCTCTGTCTCTTTCCATACTTTTAACTTCAGAGCTCAAAGAATTTGCACAAGCTCTAGAATAGTTCACATGTTTTAGGCTTTAGGTGCATGATTCTTGTCTAAGTTATGTATCATTGTTTAGTTTTGAATGAGGCCTGAGCTGACACATTACATTCTAAGCTCAACACCTGTCCCAAAGTCCAAATAGCCTTGTTCTATCTTGAATGAACCAGATTTGAATTGTCAGAGCGACTGAAAATACAAGCCCTCTCAAGAATCTCACAACCTTATACCAAAAGTATTTTATAAGGACTACACTGTGTGCAGAGAAGGGTGTACCTTACATACATAGAAGAATGTATAATGTTCCATTCAGAGAACATGACCTACTCCGAATATAATTTTTCTACATTTGACAGCATGTGTGGTTCATTTAAACATTCAGTGAAAGCTAAACACATAATTATTGGCTGCAAAATAATGGTGGCTGTATCTGGCTTTGTTTTGGTGTACTGTAGATATGAACAAATGAAGCATATTCGGTTTGTAAACCAAGATAGAGTAACACTAGTTTATGGGCATACGTATGTAAAAGTCCAACAAAATACAAAACCCTACACACAGAATTTTTTTTTTTCTTTTCATAATTACTGTTTGACAATGGCTCAGACATGTGACGTCTTGTATCACTGTGTTTGTTTTAGCTAATGACTGAAAACACTTGTCTGTATTAGTGACAGTAAGAGCAGTCTGACAGTGGAGTGAGAAAATGAGAATGGTGTATGGTATAGCGCTGGTATGAAAAATTCTTTGTGTTTTCTATCTGACATATTTAGGTCATAGCCACGTAAAATACCTCAGAAATCACGTAGCATAAGACATGCATTGCTAACACTACAATTTTTTTGTGTGTGTCTGTGTGTGTGTGTGTCTGTATGAGAATGAGTATGTATGTGAGAGAGAGAAAGAGAGAGAAAGAGGGAGAGAGAAAGAAAGAAATTTCATACAATATTTACTGGACTTGGAAAATAAAATCCTCAATAATTCCCATATAAAGCTTTGTCATCTCTACAATCAGCATTCATTGTGAAACACAACTCCTTTACTACTAAGTAGTCAAAAACTGTGCACTTCTTCTAATGGCAGCCTTTAAGTCATTTGTACAAACCCTGACACGGATAAACTCTTTTTCTGCTCCTGCAGCTCCCTGGAATTCAAACGAAAGGGAGAGATGGGCACCCTGTCCTGTAGGTCCATACAGAGATGGTTTATGATTAACACAAAATTGCCATGAGGGCAGGTGTGGCAATGACAAATGGCAGAACTTAGTGTAGTGCTAGATGCTGAAGACAGAGAGTAATCACTGCACAGAGCGTTGGCCAAAGCAGGCAGAACAGATACATCAACACCAGCTGAACAAAAGTGTCATGCAGGGTCATGTGCTCGCAACTCACATATATTTACCGGTGACAGGGGTTTGAACACACGGGCACGGATAAAACGAGGTTCCCCTCTTTTTCTCCTTTGTTTTATATTATATGCCGTCTCTGCTAGCTTGCCAGATGTGATTTATTGCACAGACCAAAAGGTGAGTTGTTTAGCATTGCATTTTTTTTTTTTTTTTATTGTATGGTCCCAAGATATGATGCTGACTACATATATGAGCTCTGTGCACCTGTATTTCTAGGTTTGTGATAATTTATTTCTTGTATGTTCTAATAATTTGCATTATTTCTTTGACCTATGCAGTTCTTATTTATTTATTTAATTGTTTCGGTTCCTTTGTTTTTATGCTCATTCATCACGTCGGACATGAAGCTATAAAAATACTTTGCTTTGTTTTTCTAGGTAATACCCAGTGCACTACTTGTGTGTGACGTCTTTATGAATAACAGCTTGTTGTGTACTCAGAATAATGGAGTAATTCATTTACTGTAAATTGAATCCAAGGACGATAGAGTTAATACCCAATCAGAGCGCTGGCCGGGTCAAGAGAGAGGCTCGACATTAATGAAATATTGCCCCGTCTCTGTTATCTACCATAAACTACATCTAGTCTATTTGTTGTCATTGGTGTAAACCTTGTTTTTCACTCAGTTTCTGCCTGAGACAATAGGATCTCAAATATGCTCAAACAGTGCTTATGTTTCATAATCTTAAGAGAAAAAACATCCAGAAATAAAAATGTCCTTAACAGAGATGCCATTATGTATTTGATAGAATTGTCTCAAAAATTGCTCCAAATGTGCTCTAAGCTTCCCTGAAAGCTCTTTCAGAAAAGTGCTTCAGGATGAACATCACTTGCTAAACAAAGGCAACTTTAATAGAAGAAAAAAGTCCACTAGCAGCTTTGCAGTTGTGATATGATGAAACTTAAAGCAATCTCTTTAAAGCATTTCTGTGGAAGTGCCAGAGTTTACGGCCAGTGTTCTCACTTATTGCCTTACATGTGACAGCCATAATTGCTTTATGTGCTTTCAAACTGTAAAGCACTAATGATACATCAAATGGTTTGTGCTTTATTTCTGTGCTGTAATGTAACTGCCATATTGCAACAACCTGTTAGCCTGAGGGAATCCTGTAAAGACGTTGTCCAAGTGCTCTCAAGATTCACAGAGATGTTAATCGTCACTGAATGTTTTTTATTGTATAGAAACCCTCTGATCACACGGTAAATAACCACTTTACGACTTCCAAGACAAACTCTGTGTCTGAGTAAGAATGTGGAATTGGATTGCTGACCACCTTTGTAGCTTCCCTCCCATTTTACATTTTATGACAATGGGAAATCGCTCAGCAGTCTAGTGTTATTTTAGATCAGTACCGAAACAAGGAACAGGAAAAAACTTTCAAATTGCACAGCAGTAGAGACGAACCAGTTTACCAGCACCTGACATTTATTTATGACAGAACAACACCATTTACTTTATTCTCACAGCAGGATTAGCTTAATCTCAAATTATAAATGAAAAATATTCTATTTTTGAGGGAGGTGTTTTTTTTCTCTCTCAGAGCGATTAGCTACCCAGCATCATCTGGCTAATCTGGAGTGTGTCATACGTGGCTGTTTCTGAATAGGGGCTCACTCCAAGCCATTTTCTTTTAATTAATCCATAGCATGGCTATGGAAGAAGGAGCCTTTGATCTCGTAATGAAAGGACACTTAGACTAATATTTCTTCTCAGAATTGTCTGCTTGCTGTGCTACGTCTGTGAACCGACACCAAGGAATTCCTGGAACTGGGCAATGGCACTTGCATAATCAGGCCTTCTTTTATGCTCTCTCTCCATCTCTCTCTCTCCCTCTCTCTCTCTCCCACTCTCTCTCTCTCTCTCTCTCTCTCTCTCTTTCTCTCTCTCTCTCTCTCTCTCTCTCTCTCAGACTCTTGTTTTCACTCTGTTTGGTGCCCAGGGCTATCAGTGGTCATTCCTTTAACTTTCCCCTTGGGCTCCGCCTCTCTCTGCGAGTCTGTTGTCTCTCCTTTTGATGACACCCTCAAAAAGAAATCAATAAGAGGTGCCCAAAGCTCTTTCATTTCCTTCTAATGGACATAACATTTTAAAAATTATTTTTATTTTTCCTTCTCACTTGCGCGTACACCCAGGCCTGTTTTTCAGGCATTGCTGGTGGCAGGGTCAGCTGAGAGGGTTAAAGGCTTTTGGCAGAGTGTCTCTGGGGTTGATAAGTTCAGCTTTCTGCTATTTCCAGACACAGTTGTCAGAAGACCAGAAGAGCAGGCGCAAGTGATTCATTATTCACGAGTCAGAAGAATAGTGCACCGTCCTGCATGGTCTATCAGAATGAGACTACCTCATACCTCTCTCATATAGCTTGAGGGAAAGAACCAAGAGTCATCGCTCTTTGAGTTTCTTCCCCGAGGCTTGAAACAAGCCTGATTGAAACCAGAGATATAGAGACTTAATAAGATGCTGTAATCAGTTTGAGAGAAACTGTCGTGCTGGAAGCAAGCAGTAAAAGCTCGCATGCTCGAGTTCTGTTTTGAGACATGGTATAATTTAATGGATCCCCATTTTCTGCAAGTTATAGCTATCAGAGACTGTTCCTTGTTGTGTAACACATGTTCACAAACATCTGCTTCTTTTTTTTTTTTCCGCTGAAGGGGTTCATCACATGCTCTCACTAGCAAAGTGCCTCAGCTGACTTACCTTGGTATAGGTAGTTGGTGGTTGGGGGTCTTTCAAATATGTTAGTTTGTTTTAGATCTTATGCTTATCATTTAGTGTGTCCTAATTAAAGGCTAAGGTATTGGATTTTTTAGTAAATATTACTCATGATTACATATCAGGCACAAAAGCCTGAAATGCCCCCAGGTAAAGATTTGAGGCACTCAAGGAAAAGGAAAAATGTACAGCTGTATTGCCACTGGCATTGTACAGAAACAATGCTACATTTAAGCATTTATCACATATAGATGTTGGTCACCATGGCCCTGTCTCAGGTGGCCTTCCGCTGGAGAAAATTGATTTGCTTTCTCTCTGTATTTAACCACAGTACCTCGTCCTCTAAATTCCCATTCTGTGAAGTATAGCGTTTAAATCGGGTAATCCCAGTTTGGTTTCTTCTGGAGACACTTTAAGGTGTAACGTTGATGAAAAACAGAAGGCGGTAGCGGTGGGAGGTTAACCTTACCTACCGAAAAAGCAAACAGTGAGACGTGTTCATGTCCGTGTTTGGCCGTCTTGACAGAGTGGGGACTCATTTACTCTACCGCCATTTGACGGTTTGCATCAGAGCTGACGCCCATGCCAGCCTTCTACCGGACATTCTTTTTTTTTTTTTTTCCCCTGAAGCTTGGCATCTTAGCATGAAATGATGGATAGTATGGTTTGAGCACTGCAGTGCCTGATTATGGCAGAGTGCTTTCAGGTGTGACTGAGAGAAGACCAGTGACAGCTGTGCAGATGGGGAATGCTTGCTAACATCTGCTTAACAGCAGCTTTTGTATCTTTGATGTTTTATTTAATTCAGTTTCATTCATTATGTGGCTAAATTGGTTGGAATTTTTTGTCCTTAAAGTCATGGTTTAGGAATAGTGACTCAGAGTATAAATTTTAAATATACACGATTTAAAATAATAATAAAACAATAAAAAAAAAAATTTGCAAACAAAATAGTATATTTTAGTAATGCACCTATACTTGTTGGTACTCGTATCGGGCCGATACAGTATGGTAAACACTCGTACTTGGTATCGATATCATAATTTAATGCTTCCAATTACGAGTACACTGACGTATAATGACGCGGCCTGCAAACTTGCCGCAAAACTAACAGCAGAGCCCTATTAACTGGGTTTAGTGCTCTTGACGTCCAGCCTTTATCCGTTGCAGAGAGTGTGTGGTTCCACCGCACAAAAGAAAAGAAAACTACAGATAAAATAACCCTAGAATTGCAATCAAACTCAGAATCATGTTAGATATTTGGAACTTCTTTAAACTTGAAAACAAAGAAAGTAAAACTGCTAATTGTAATATTTGTAACACAACCATTTCAAGGGGAGGCACAAATACAAAGGACTAAATTCATTGCTCTTAGGTGAGGACACTACCTATACAATGTCAGTATATGTAATGCTCAGAAATTTCTATCAGGGCCCTTACGTTTACTGTTTGTAGCTGGCTACTGGCTTTGTAGAGAAGGTACTTAAACATTTCTAAAACTAAATACTATCAGTCTTAAGAAAACTGGTATAGTATAGTATATTGTGTAGTTTATGATCAGTGAGCACCAAACAAAGATATATGTGTGAATTTGCAAATCTTACCGACGGTATAGATTCTGCATAGCTCTGTCAGAAAACTCTTAAATAATGCTGTGAAGACTTCCACTCTTACTCACTAATAACTCACTCAAATTCAGTTGTACAGCTGAGGAAGAAAAACAGTGGTAGTTGGAGAAGTCACAAATGAGAATAACACACAGAAAGCTTCAGACTGTCCTTCTAGAGTATTTTTTCCTGTTGGACTTTCTTTCTTTCTTTCTTTCTTTCTTTCTTTCTTTCTTTCTTTCTTTTTTCTTTTTTTTTTAACCAAGTGAACTGGTTGGCCTTCTTTTTCCCTTAGCCGCTACGGAAGCCTCCTATTTTTAATCACGTCTACGACAGTGGCGTTCAGCAGACATCGAACAAAGTTCAGACACAGTTTACGATGTGCCTGTGCAAGACTATCTTGACACAGGTGCTCTGCAGAAAACTTCAATAGACTTGTGTTCTCTGCCTCCACTTCAGTGGCGCAGTCATCAGAGAGAGCCTTAATATCATGCAAAGCTAAGCATGAAATGACAGGTGCCCTGCATTAGCACCTGTTTATAAAAAAAAAGAAAGAGAAGAAACTCTAGGAAATAAAAATAAAATATGGTGATTTGTTTGACTCTTGTTTAGAAGACATTTTGGCATGTTCGGTTTCGTTCTGTTTAGTTTTGTTCTTGACAGATAGCGGTACGCGGAAAAAAAAAAAAAATCAATGCCTGACAAATTGGAATGAAATGTTTGCCCTGTGTAGCAGCATGACAGATGCTGTTGTAGAACAGTGTTTTCTACCACGAAATGTGTTGTGTTGAGTAACAGACAGCTGACTGCTGATGTCAGTTTTACCCTCAGTGCGCTATTGAAGATGTTTCCAAAAGGTATCTAAATGAGATAAAATAACTCTTTTTATTTTAGCTTCAGTTTGTGTTTTACAACACAAATCTCAGTTAAAATGTGAAATATTATCAGTTATATTTCCTTAAAAATTCAAGTATCGTGAATGAAACTGAAGAGAGTGGAATTTGATACTGTGTGGAGCATTTGAAGTCGGGAGAAGTTTGTACCACCAGGCTTTCTCATGACATTGATGAAATGCTTTTACGTTGCTCTCAGAATGTCTCCTTCGCTGGCCTGTCATTGCTTGTAGACCAGGCTCATTATTATTGTAGATTTATGGCCCTGTGTTCCCATCTAGCCCCCTTCAACCCTCCTTGTTAGTTAATCTATGCATTCTGCTGGATTTTCTCTGTGGGCACACTTCAAGGAAAGGACCAAAGATGGCCTCCGTTGTTTCTGTAGTCAGTGGAAAAACACCCATTCTCGTTGTCTCAGACAGAATGTTTGGTCAAGATTTGTGCCTACTTTCTTTGTTCTCCCTGTATTCAGATAATCCCCTTGTGGTTTTTATAGTCTTTTACAGGAAATATTATTTCTAACTTCATGTCTACTACAAATGTAACTGTTGACTTGGTGTACACTTAGCTAACTTCAAATAAGCAACACGAGTGGCTGAAAAAGTCATCTCTGTGAAATAAGTATGTAGGTATATTCAATATCACTCTCATCTTTTGTAGGAGTGGTTTCTTTTTCTTTCCTTCTTTTCCTTTTTTTGTCCAGGCCAGTAATGTAGGGCTCGAACAGGAAATGAAATACAATTATGACCCTCGTTACTGCATGACTATTACAAACCCAGGAGAGCTCTCTACACTCTGACATTTTCTGTCAAGTGATTGGGAAGGGGGAGAGATAGCCAGTGAGAGAGAGAGAGAGAGAGAGAGAGAGAGAAACACAACTTCACTTGAGTTTTGAATTCCTTAGATATACAATGGAAATATGCACTCTATCAGCAGGAGAATCTGAATAATGCTGATACATTCTTTGAAATTGCAGGGCTCTGAATGATTACAGTGGCTATACAATATTTTTTGCCCTATTTTACTGCTAATAACTTAAATACAAGAGCAAAACTGCTGTAGGAGAGAAAACAGATAGAGAGGGTTAGTTAGAGAGAGAGATTACAGCAATACTATAGAATTGTCCTGTCATGATTGGCATTTTAATTTATTTCTTCAGAGATGATTGATTCTGAGCACAGATAAGAAAAAAAGACTTCATTTTTACTTTCTTTGTTATGACAGAGCAAAGCTTCCATTAGACTTTTTCTGAATGACTTTCAGAAATGCCAGTCCTTTAAAACCATCATTTAGCATGCTCTCAAATTGGAAAGGAATGTGTTTTAAAAAGTGCCTTTTTATTAACCATTAGTTTTTCCTGGTGCAAAAAAAGGGAATCGTTTATGGCATAAGTCAGAGTTATTATTAGTGAGATTTTTGCTCCTTTTTTGTGTAAAGATCCCATTTAATTTTTTTTAATTACAAAAGAGTTTTTATGCTGTAATGAGGTCATTGAAATGTGTCTTGAATCTGCAAGAGGGCCAAAAATAGGATGCTTTTCATGTGCTTGAAAGTAGTCCATTAACAGGTACCACAATCATTATGATAAGATTCTAGATAGAGGTCCATTCACATGAAAAATTGACCATACGTGTCTGTGAGGAATCCGAGAAAAATGACTGCTTGGTCTGCAATGTACTGCCTGTCTTACACAGGGTGAGTGATGTTGTGCTGGGAGTTCACAGCTCCTCTGGTGTTAGATTGAACAAATGAACACAGATAAGGTAAAATGCAGACGGTCCCTAAAGCAGCGTTTTGATAGATAGACTCCAGCAGCAACATTAGGAGTGGGATGAGGACGTTGTCTCTTCGTCAACATACAATATTAATCAAAAAGAGCCCACTAAAGCATCTCGTTGACTCTGAGTGTGACAACTTGACATTGAAGAATCTCATGATGGAACCATCTGTCTTGATCCGATTGCAAATCAAAACTCCATAAAACACTTTTTTTTTTTTTTTTTACTTTCCTCTTACTGAAAATTTTTGAAGGACAAGTCTTTGAGTAAGCACATACAAAATCGGCCTGGCTGCATATGTTTTTTTTGTGTGTGTGTGTGTGTGTGTGTGTGTGTGTGTGTGCCTGTGTGTGCTTTGATGTCAGAAAGACAGATAAAGCAATCAATACCTGTGGAAATTTTGTTTGACTTGACACGGTGAAGTAATGATTAAACATCCTGATCCATACACCATTTTATCGAGCTGTGTTCCATCCTAATCCAAAGACTCCATCTCAAGCCTCACATCTTCTCATCGCAGTCTCACCATTTATGACTTATTGTCATTGTCACAGATGAAATTTGAACAGCTCCTCCCCATCAAAATTAATCTTCGTAATCCACATATTATTGCATTTTGTCTCATAGATATTATTGGACTAATTTTGAGGTGACCAAATCAATATCACACAGATGTGAAAGCTTTAGACATGCTCTATCAGGCACTTGTACTTGTAGATACACATGCTTTTTAAGTGGAAAAAGTGCAAGACTGCAGTCCATTCGTTCTCTTGCAGTCCCGTCTCACAAGTGTGTTTTTTTTTTCCATTTGTTTGTTTGTTCATTCATTCACTCATTCATTCATTCATTTTTATTCATATATCTTTCTCCTCTTTCTGTGTTCTCCAGTCTTTTTTCCCTTCTCTGTTCAGTGTTTGAAAGTATTTTGTGTGTGTGTGTGTGTGTATGTGTGTGTGTGTGTGTGTGTGTGTGTGTTTGTGTGTGCGCGTGTGTGCGTGTGTGTGCGCGCGCCTGTGTGTTTGTGTGGCATCATATCATCCACTCTGACCTCTTTGTGTCAAATACTGAAAGTAGAGTGGGTCCCATGTTAGCTTAGTATCACTTTACTTAATGCACCTGTCACAGACCCACAGAAAGCTATCATCAATATAGCATGACTCCTGTCACAAAGATTTCTCTTAGTGTGTGACTTGTAAGTTCCTGCCGTGGAACCTACAGCCTTGCCTTGTCCTGTTAAATCCCCAGCAAGCTTTCTCACCATAATTTCCGGTTGCAGCTCTACTGTAAACAGTATCTAACACCGTGATAAATGGGTTATGTAAGACTGACTATATTTCAGACATAGGACTTCCTGGATATTATATTTATGGTTTGTGGACCTACTGTATTCCATTGTAACAATAAACTGTAATTGAATTATTATTCAGCTCATTCAAATGATTGAAAGGACAGCATTGACTGTGATATTATTCCTGTATTCTCTCCTCTGGTACAGAGACTATGCTATGCTTTTTTGATGGTTTTTTGATGTTTACAGGATACTTGCTTTTACTTTCAAACACTGGCATTTCTCCTCTGTGCAGGCTTCGTTGATAGGATGAGAGACTTGTTTGACCTAACAGGATGTTTTTGTTTGCATATTTATTGGGAGCAGGAAGAGAATCTGTGTATGCCCCTTGTAGTTATCACTTAAGCTAACGAACCTCGTCTTGTCTGAGCCCTTTCTGGGTTTTTTTTTCCACCTTACTGTTCCACTATACTCATTTGTATGATCACCTTTGGTAGGTCATCTTTTTTCCATAAGCAAACAACCAAAGTTCAGACCTCAGAAAATGATGTGTTAGGTTGCCATGAGATGGCACCACATACCAAAATATAATTGTGAACTTATATGTACATATTTTTAATGTATGAACAACATAATCTTGGAATAGCTCTTCAAAAAACATGTAGGACATTTTTAGAGAGACCAGTTAAAAAGTTAAAAAGGAAAATGTTTAGTCTTAAGTGACATATGCAAGTATGAGCGTGTGGAAAAAGGACACCACAGTCATTGGTTAAATGCACAGTGAAACCGAACCAGTGGCATCATGGGACAAAATGATAATCACGTCTTTCTACCCCAGAGTGAGCATGGCCGGGATGTGGGGGTGGTGGCAATGAAGAGTGGTGCAGTTACACAGCTTGGTATGAAATTGGAAAACCTGCCCCCTCCTCCCCCCCTTTAACCCCCACACCGCCAACCCCCCACCCCCCATTTGTCTAATGGAAGTTTCAGTCATTAGTTAAACGAGAATCTTTCTCCAGCGGCAATCAAACGTGAAGCACTTCTGTTAAGAGGCCCATCAGAGAACATCTGCTGCACGGCCGTGACCTCCCGCTACTGTCTGCCTGCTCCGACTGGCACAACCGTCACCGGCAACTCGATGTGCCGCTAACAGCACTGTCAGTTTTCTCTGCATTACTTGTTCTGTCATCTTTAGCTGAGCAGTTAGTACAGGTTAAAAGGGGTCCATAGTGAAGTTGTAACAGTGGTAATCTGGTCATGTTCAGAAATAGAGCTTTCAGATTTTTCAGTGTTTTTCCTTTTTATTCTGCTCGTAAAGAGACAAAATCACGAACAAAAAAGACTTGACCTCATTAGTGTCATTAGATATCTTAATTCTCTTTTGAAATCTTTTTGAAGTATTGGCATTATCATGAACATATTATTATTGTTATTGTTATTTTTTTTTTTATTATTATTTTTATTATTTTTGTTATTCACTCCTTACTAAGGCAGTGACTGCCACATTGCACATGGTGTCTTGACCGACTTGTCATTATTTACTTGTCATTATTTTACCAGGATTCAGTATCCTACCATTTGTGGTGATATTGTTTTCCTGTGTATATCATTGTGTGATCTAAAACGTAGTGCAAAATATGAGAAAATGTGTCTTAAAAACTTGTTTTAATATGTCATTAAAGACTCCAGCAGTCCAGCTGTGCCAAATTTGTCCTATATGGCTTAGGGAGTGTAATTTGACACGCAAGAGTATTGTTAGTGGCCAGTAGAGATCTGGCAGCTACCTTGTTGGGATTAACTTTGCATGAACAGTGCTCTGCTCTAAGCATGTTGCATTGCTTAAAGACTCTCTGCAGCCTTCAGATTGGAAATATGAGTGATGGTTTCACATTTATTGGCAAAAGTGTCTATTAGCCTCACTTGCCTCAGTTGGGGGTTTTGTTTTGTTAGGGGGCAACTTGAGAAAGTTCATGGATAATTTAATATTTCAGACTGATGTAAACTGATGAAAATAATAATAATAATAAAAAATACAAAAATAAAAAAATGTCATGTGTTCCCTCTCAAAAAATGAACACTTTGTGATATAGCTTAGAGATTT
Source organism: Chanos chanos (assembly GCF_902362185.1). NCBI lineage: Eukaryota > Metazoa > Chordata > Actinopteri > Gonorynchiformes > Chanidae > Chanos > Chanos chanos. Next base: position 31,641,656 of record NC_044495.1, on the reverse strand, counting down.
CATTTTCATTTCACAGCCAATATTCTGAAACGGTGTACATTATGCTTTACATAACTGAAGCTATCATCGTAAAACAAAATGACTTTTGATGCTTCTCTTTCTCTTCCAACAGAGCAGATGTCAAGCAAGCAGGGCCTTCCTCCACTTCCGCCTGTCAAACATCCTCATAAGCAAAACCCATCAATCACTTTGCTGGACCACTCGCTGGCCAATCAAACCGCAGAACTGCAGAGTGCGTCCGAATGCGTACAGCTACAAGAGAACTGGGTGCTGGGTGGCAATGTAGGACTGGAAAACAGGTGGGTGTTTTACATTACTTTGCGCATTGACATATTACCTTGTGCTACTGATTTCAGACAGCACTGTTAGTCAGCATAAATCTTACCACCAGCCTTTTTTTCTGATCTGGCATACTCATTTTGGCAAAATGTGAAAGATTTATGTCAGATGTGCTTTCAAGCTGTTTTCTAAGATGATGTTAAGCCTTGTCCAAGGCTGAAAGTTAACTTCTTTCAGAACAGTCGTTATCCATCCATTATACAATTTAATCCAGAACTGGTTCTTATCTTTATGTCAGAAAACCAATCTCTACAGATGTTAAAAAAGTGAGTTGTTTGCCGTCTCAGGTGTTGGATGAAAGCGGTGTGATGACACACCGAGTAGAAAATCCTTGAAAAATATACAGCTTGTTTTTGTACAAAATGGTAGGGAGTGGATGACTTAGGCTGAAAGGGGTTTCTAAAAAACAAAAAAGGTTCTTTTGCCAGACACAGCCTTGTCTTCTCTGGCACTTAACACCACTAAAATATATTAAACAAAGAGTTTATGTGGGTACCAGCTAGAACAATTGAAGGCTGTACTTGTATCTAAACCAGTGGGATGAAACAAACTCTTCTCCAACACTACGCAATGCACTTTGATTAATGCAGATATTCCTAATGAAATTAGAGCCGTGACAGCTTTTAAAGACTTGCATTTAGATGAATTGAGATGACTAGGAATACTGAGAGGACGTAAGACAAGTGCCTGTCTTTGTGGTATCGCACAGTAAATTTAATGACCTGCTGTCACTTTACTTGCTGTATTAGCTAATGAAATCATCATTCAGTGGATGAACTGCCAGGTTTTCAAAGTTTAACAGCACTTTTGCCCTTCTCAGGATACTCCATACGGTATACTTTTGCAACGAAACATCTCCTTAATTCATCACAATTTAAATGTCATTTATTACCACTGGTAGGAATAAACAGATCTCCAATGTTTTACAGTGTACTTTCCTAAATTCCCCGTGGTGACTTACCATGTTCCAGAATCAGCACTTTTTCCTAGAAAAGGCAGAAACCTGGAGAGCCAGCACACTGAGTTCTACCAGAATAGGAATGTGAAAATGTACTGTTGCATAATGTGCATGGCAGTGAGTGTAAACAAGCGTAGCTCTATTTATGTATTATTAAAACATTATGCAGCTGTTTCATTGCTGAATACATACAAACAATAATATCTGCAATATTTACAGCAATATTTACAATAAATACGTGTAAAATAAGTAACCAAATACAAATACACTGAAGGCCTAAATAATCAAGCATGGATTGACATCATATGTGACAACTGACATATTAGTAAAGCCATGACACAATTATGACACAATTCTTGGAATTGAATAAACTCTAATTTGTTTTGAGAGAGGCTGATGTGAAAGCCATTATCTTGCCCAAAGAAAATTGGACATGTGAGAAACTAAATGTTTAATATTTAAAAAGACACCAAAAAAAAAAAGAAAAAGAAAAAAAAATCCCTGTTCTGTTTCTTCTCTTGCCATTTGGATTCTAGTAGGTATACCTGGCCTGACCAAAGCTGTCAAAGTTACCAAACTTCTCAGCCTTGTAATATTAAGCAGCAGTGTAACCTGAATCGTCTAGGGAATCTTTTTTCATGAATCCCAGCGTTCCGTGTCAGCAGCATGAGCATGAATCACCTGCGCTCTTTGGCCTCAGAAGGTTTTTTTTCTGCATGCTGAGCCTTTCCATGGATTATGACTTTTCATGAATCTAGCAGGAATCAGAATTCAGACGTTGTATCCACGCTTCACATTATAGGTGGGGGTTGGAGTTCTAACCTGCTACAGTCTTATGTTTGTCCTCTGGTTTAAATGATTTAAAGGGGCTTTTTCTAAATTAAATGGAATGTTAGTAGGCTCCTTTACAGATGATGTGAGCAAGAGCTTGATTTGTGCTAAGTAGGAGAATAAAAGTGAGAGATAATAATCCAATAATAGGAATTCTATGACTCTCACATCTGATGAGAACTTGCATGTTTGGCATTGACAGGGTTAAAATTGTCTTCACTCTGAGAGGCAGCATACAGGGTGCAGATCTGGAAATGCAAGTAACTGAGTTCTTTCAAAGTTTACTTTAGACCTGATTGCATTTTGTTCCTTCAGTACACAATAGACTTCCTACAGGAACATGCTGAGACATGTTCAAATGAGTGCTAATACTACGGCCCAATTCCCCCTGATCCTCTCTCTCATTCGCCTTTTGTAATTAGAAGTAAAAGAAATAAAATGTTGCACTCTGAACATCTCACTATACGAATAGAGTTGTTTGAGGCAAAAAAGCATTGAAAAAATTCTTGCATTTGTGAATGACTGTCTTAGTCATGTAAATAGAAAAAGAATCCCACATGCTTTCTTGACAGATTGGGTTTATAGTATTCAATCCTGTTTAAAGCTCTGTTGAACTATTCCTGACACGGGACCTTCCAATCTTTACAATGTTCATAATATGCATGGTGATGTAGACTCTCAGTGATGTAAACGGGTAGGAAATAAATATATTGCACATACACCCAGGGCAGTTGAGGAGTGTCTCTACTGTTTCTCTCCCTCTTTCTCTTTCTGCCTCCCTCTCTCTCTCTCTCTCCCTCTCTCTGTGTGTGTGTGTGTGTGTATGAGTTTTTGTCTTATCTCAGAACTGAATTGACTGGCTTAAGTGTCTTTGCTCCATGTGTTCAAAGATGAGATCAGGAGCTCAGCGAAAGGTGATCCTTGCAGGCATGTTTGCCTTGCAGTAATGCCTCTTGAAAGCAATTCTACATCTTCCGATGGAACATTCCTCTTCTATGAGGGGTGGAAGCAGCAAAGAATTTTCCAATTCAGTCAAATTCAAATGGCCACCAGCACAGATGAGAAATTTTAAGATTATTTTCTCAAGCAAGGCTGCTTCCTGTGGAATGATGTGGGACTCTTTTTTTGCCTTCCATTGTGTAAATGTGAGACAGGAGACATGTGGGAGGGTTTTCTGCTTAGGGATATTACATAAAAGCTTTCCTGTAATCACATCCAATAAGGCATACTCACTGTTCATCAAAATACCCCTGAGTGTATTCTCCCCTTCTACCACAAGACAGACAGACAGACAGACAGACAGACGCACACACACACACACACACACACACACACACACACACACACACACACACACACACACACACACAAACTGTTTGTCTCTATCATTCTCTACCCCCACCACCATCACCACCTTACCCAACTCTGTCAGCCAACTCTTTTTCTCTTTCCTTCTCACTCACTACTGCAATCTCCAAAAAACTTTCCACTTCTGAGTTTGTCACTAAGAGTCTGATCTTTACACATCAAGGCAGTAAGGCACTGTCCTGAAATGGCATCATGGCGCACCAACCTCTGGGGAGCGTCCTAAAATACCGCCACTCAGTCAAGCGTTGAAAAAACACCTGCTGCTTCAGCTCCCCTGCTGAGATGGCAGGTGCTTCCGCTAAGATGAGGATGCTTTAGCCCTAAAGCGAGAGAAACTTTTAAAAAAATCTGTGCACCTCTTAGTTCTGTGTCTGGCAACGCTTCTTCGATCATCTATTCTCTATCCTTGGTAGGGTTTTCTTTTATTATCGTGCTAAGTCTTCTGATCTTTGGATAAGAGACAGAGGTTTAAAGAGGGTGGGAAGGCGGGGGGGGCCCTATCGTGTTCCCTTTAAACTTTTCCTGAGCTCTGCCTGTCACTCCGCGATCTTTTCACTTCTTTATGTTCCTCTTACAATCCTTTTAACTCTATAAAATCACAAGCCTTTCAATAAAAACACTTTTTTTTCCTCCCTGGCCTCCTGTTATTCTTTTAAGGTAAGCATATCTTTTTAAAAGAGAGTTCTTGTTCTTTTCTTTTTTTTTATCCTTTCTTACTCAGAATTTCCTGTTCTGCTTCAAAATCCTGTTTTTTTTTTCACCCCATTTCTTGTTTCGTTTCCTATTTGGAATGGTAGCGTTCCAAATGTCAAGCCAATGACAAGGAGAAACGGGGATGCCTGCGTGGGTGCACAGCGGTGCAACGCGGCCGACTCTTTGGAGACAGTCTCTCTCATTCAGCCGTTTTCTGTGAGAACACCAGCCTCGAATTCTTTCGAAGCGGGAAGAGGGGTGGGGGGACAGGGGGAGTTGGTGTGGGTGCGAGGATTAGCTTAGTCATTCTCTGCCTGGCGTCACCCCTCTCTCTAATCAATTATGGATTTTGTGACCTCCAAAATGGCCCACTGTCACTTGTATTTGTTAATCGTTTGTGAAGGCTTTTAATATGGCTCATTCAGTGGGTAGCGGTCCAGAACAAATCCCAGGCACCGTGTAAAGATGTGTCTGCAATGGCGGCTTACTGCAGACCAGACAATTAATAAAAAGAAAAGTTATACATTTAGTCCACCTGAATGAAAAGACAGAGTTATCCTCTGTGTGAATGAAGCTGTTTGAATGGCTTGCAAGTTCTTCTTTTAATGTACTAGTCTTTTGTGTGCGGGTTTTTGTTTTTTTATTATTCCACAACTTTTTTATCCACAATTTTTATTTACACTCCAAAATGGAGTTCCTGTGTTTATTCTCAAATGTTTTTGATTTGCCTCACCTGGCCTTGGTCTTTTCTTTTTTAAGTTTTTTATTTTAATACTATGAAATTCAGCTTTTCTCAAGGGATTGTCTTTAATGGAATTCAGTGATTGCCAGAGCTTTTCTGAGCCTAGGCATCATAGCCATGTTAAGCTACTTATGCTCATTTAACTTGTTTGCTAAGTTCCGAGTCCAGGCAAAACAAACTATAGATCAATGGCACCAGCATCAGTGAGCCAAATGAGACTGATGCAAATGCTATTGGCATGTCCATTGATTGGATTCTCTCATGACCAATCAGCACCTGTCTGCAAACACTGATTTCACAAATCACGCGTTCTCTTTGAAACACAGACCAGAAATATTCCTTAGCTGACACTGAAGAAAAAGGAAGCAATATCTATAAATCTTAATGGAGTCAATGGATTTTATTGTCTGGTTTTGTTTTGTTTCTAAGCCTTGATACACCTGGCACTCCCGTAACAATGGGTAACAACAGTACACAGTGAGGACAGTTCCAATATGGAAATGTCCATTGGAGCAATATGATGTTTATCTCAGAGTTTAGTACATAGAGTCCAATGTAGGAGTTCACACTTGCAAAACATCTTATTATAAACATTCCTTTCAAGGACAGCTCTCATTGCAACAGTCTTTTGTTCCCGCTAATGATTCTTTATATATGTATATAATTCAAAGTAAGAGAATTAATCTGAGGATAACCACATTATTTTCCAAGCTTATTTACTCATTGTATGTAAGAGCAAGAGCAGTCTGAAAATCGAGGGCTGTGCATCAGCGGTGGAATGCACTAGTGATTCTTTCCTATTTTCTTTAGTATTTGGATAGATAGAGATGAAAAAGAAGATGTTAAAACATAAAATTATATTCTGTTGAACCATTTAGACAAAAGAAGTGAAGTCTCTTGAGTGCTCTTTGTGTACAACCCCCCCCCCCCCAAAACAGAACTATTTATTTGGACACCACGTCGGTCTGAATTCAGGAATGAGATTCAGTGCTGTTCACCTGAAATGAAGCTCCCTTTGATGCTGTCGTGGTAAATACGCCCCAGTACTGGGACTCTTGAGTTTGAATTGCAGCATTACCACCAGTTGGACAGGGCATTGCAAATAACACAATTGTCTGAGTTCTGGGAGAGTCATTGGGATAAGGTTTCCTTCCCATAATTACGCTTCAGTGACTCTTAACATCAGAGAGATGCCTGCACATTTGCAGGTGAATCCAAGGAAATATATAAGAAGTACATATCAGAATTATAACTTCTGATTAGTTTAATTGCTATTAGCATCAGCTTCTTTTGTTCTCATATGAACCAAAAAATCAATAGATTTAATGACTGCATAATTTGATTTAATAGTGACTTTAAAAGTGACTTTGATGATATTTATTGAAAATACAACTAATCTCAAATTACCACCTGAATAGATATTTCTAAAATCTCTATAACTCATATAGCTACATTTCAATTACATATGGTGACGTATTCATTTGTTCATGTGTTTAACATTTAAAGATGAACTAGGAAAATAACACAAGACCAGTGATCTTACATGTCTAAACTGCATGTCATGTTTACATTTGGTCATGCTTTTTTAAAACAAGTGGTCATATTGCAGTAGTGACTGGCACAGAAAAATTACTCAAACAACTTTGTACAATCTTAACCCTTATCCTAGCCTTGCGACTCTTGATCCAGTTCTTGAAAGCCATCTGAAACTTGGTAAAACTCAGCATTATTTGCATTCTCCCTCAGTAGTCAATAGGAAATGAACTGTATTGGATTAAAGGACGCAGAACATAAATGTGAACCTAAGGGCCTTTAAACATTTAGTGTATTTCAGAGAAGAAAGGTAAACTGAGGGTACCTATAAAAGTGTTAAAAGTGCTAAATGAGTGTTAAATGAGAGATTGAATGTGAAGAAGAGATTAGCTAAACAAACACACTAACAAAGAACAAAGAGGTGAAGCAGCCTGTTTAAACATAATTGCTTTTTTTCAAGTATGCCCACAAAGTGCTGTTTCTTTTTTTTTCGTTTTTTTTTTTATTGTAGTTTCATATCACTTAGTTCAGAACTCTATGATTTATACCTTTAATTACACTTTCTGACTGTCCACAGGCATTTCCTACTGAAGACTGGTGCAGGCACCGCCTCCCTCTTTGCCACTCCCAACCCAGGCTACACCATGGCAACAGGGGCAGTGTACTCCCCACCGGCCCGCCCCTTACCACGAAACACCCTCTCTAGAGGTGCATTCCGATTTAAGAAGTCACCCAAACACTGCTCATGGAAATGCACAGCTCTCAGCGCTGTGGCCGTGGCAACAGTGCTGTCAATCATCCTATGCTACTGTATCGGTAACTGTGACAATCGTTATAATAATTGTTGTCATTTTTGTGATCTTGTGTTTATGTGTTTGCATCTGTGCGTACATCTGTGTGTGCATGCTTTGTGTGTGTGTGTGTGTGTGTGTGTGTGTGTGTGTGTGTAAGATAGAGTAACAGAGAAGTGCTCAGGTGCAGACTGCAGTGGTCAGTATGTGACCATTAGAGATGGCTACTCATGTGGATTTTTTCTTCTTCCAGCCTTTCATCTTCAGCCAAAGCACCTGGTACCTGTCTTTAAATAGCCACCATGTCCCCATAAAATAAATGCACACACACGCGTACACACACACACACACACACACACACACACACTCACACTATCACAGACACAGACACAGACAGACAGACACATACACACACACACATACACACACACAAACAAACACACACACACACACACTCAGAGATTAATGTCAAGAGCACAGTAACCTGACCTTGGAACTTTTAGATGACAATGAGGAGATCCACATGAGACCCCAACTTTCAGGCACCGCCTCTCCCTCCATACACCACTCTCTTCTTCCTCTGCATTGTTCCCCACTGTGAGTTGTTTGCCGCAGTCAGAGACGCCCCATCCCCATCCTCCCCCTCCTCTTCCTCTTCCTCCTCGTCTCTGGCAGAGCTGTGCGTTTGAAAAACTCGCCCCCCCAAAGATCAAAACAAGAGGAAGAGAGATGAGCACAGCTCTGCCTCCTCAGCATGCTCTCTCACTGGGAACTTTTGAAGGAGCGTTTTCCCAAGCTGCATTCACACACACCATATAAGCTTTTCCAAACAACTAGAAAGTGTTTGCTGAAGACTGACAACAAGAAGCATGACAAAGGAAGGGATTAAAGAAGAAAAAGGGAGAGAGTAATGAAGAGGGGATATAGAAAAGTGAGAAAGAGAAAGAGAGAAAGTGATGGAATGAAATGTAGAGAAGAGACCAGAAGACAAAAAGCTGAAAGCAACCCCCCCCCCCCCACACACACACACACCCACACACCAATCTCCCCAACTTTTTTAGATCCTTGAGTTGATTTTGGTTCATTTCCAGTTTTATATGGAATATGAAATTTCATTCATCACTTTGACAGATATTTTCAAATGTCATCTGTTATCTTAAGATGTTCCTTCTCTCATTAACAAATAGATATGGTCTTATTCTATGGCATTTCAGTGGCAGAAACTAAAAAACAAACAGTCCATGCACACAGGTAATGGACACCGTGTATCATTGGTATGCCTTCCTTTCCTTGCAAGGAGTGTGGCATCAGAGCATGGAGATTCCGCTGAATTCTCCCTCTGTTTTCATCCACAGCCATGCATCTGTTTGGCCTGAACTGGCGTCTCAAGGATGTCGAGAGTCATGCCTTTGAGAATGGCCGGGCAAAGCCAGTGACGTCTCCAACGAACACTGTGTCTCCCTTCTCTACCAACAGTAAGAAAAATTCAGATGTTTCCATGTCCATCCTGTTCGACCATGTGTAATGTTTAGCTTTTGAATAAAAATGATGGGAACCCTCCACAAATTTCAGACAGTTCATATTTGTGATGCTGTACAGGGCTTAAATTACAGGATTATATTCCCCACACTTACTCACAGTTCCCGCAGCTGCTCTCTCCCCACATGTGCAGAATCACTGAGTCTGTTGTTCTGAAGGTTATTTAACTGACAGTATGAATCAGGTGGGCAAAATGGCTGTGGATTTGCAAAGAGAAATCTTGATCTGCTTCAAGTGCAGGTATGTAGAATATGATGCAAAGTTGTCCAATCAGAGTGTCTCAGTCTCTTGACATCAGTTTTCCTTTTGTAAACATTTGACTGATTCATTGCAGTGCATTACTGACTGTTTCTATGGAAACCTTAAGTGTTTTTTTAATCACCTCCAGTACCTTGAATATTGTTGTCAATTCCTTGGCTATTGGTCTCCTGGGGTTTAAAGAGTCTGCTTCTTTCTGCTTGTTATAAGAACATATTGGAAATTTCTGGTCTCTCCTCCTTACTCAGTCTCAAAGTTTTACTATACAACACCTCTGCTGAATGACTGGCCTGTCAACATCTTACTTCAGTGATACCCAATTCAGTCATCTCCCTATTAGTTTTTTAGTGAAGAGATATTTAATGGATTTGCTCTTATTTTCAGCTAGGGCTGTCCAATCCTGTTATTGAGCTGGTGCATTTGAAAGGCTTTTGTATAACTCAAAACTAAAGCTTCGCAGACCAGGGTATTCGGTGGCCAATTAAATAATTTTTTTCACTGTGTGAATTACTTAGATGGAGTAAACATTAAAGCTCTCATTTATCTGCTATGGATGAGCTAGAACTTTTTGATTATGTAACCGGACAAGAGGTTGACAGGTTGGTCCACTCTCAGTGGTCTAGACTATTAGATTTAAATGTTCGCTGGTGTTGCTAATTTACATGTCAGGATTTAGATTTCACCATTTGAAGGCAATCGATAGCGAGCTATTTTCCTCTTTCCTTAGAGAAACTTCAACTCCTCTGTCTCCCCACTGCATTGTTCTGGGCAGACCTCCTGAGCTAATGGCCTCTGTAATATATAGTTTAGTGAGAGTAGTGTGTTTGTCTTATCTTTGCCAGTTGTATCTTTCACCCTGTGGCTGTAATACAATCCCAATAACCTCTGAATTTTGTGACCTGAGCACTGGAAATACAAACTAGCTATGGGATACTGCCCAAATTCTGTACTTTTATGGAACAACACTGGAGAAAGATCACTGAGGTTTATATGTGAACAAACAACGATGGTTTTTAATTACTGTAATATATATGTGTGTGTGTGTGTGTGTGTGTGTGTGTATGTATATGTATGTATACATATATTAGCTAATAGTAATTCCTGAAACTAACAGATATAGATGGTTATTGAATTGAAATACATTGCTATTCATGTTTACATAAAGTCCTACTGCATTGTGAGACACATGATTGCAAGAATCGTTGTTGTTTTGGGTTTATGAAAAGTGCTTGACCAGCTGTAGGAAAGCATATTTCAAATAAACTTTTTTCCAAGGCTTCAGGCTGTTCACAACAACCAAAGGATATCAACTTTGATTTCAGGCTACATTAATAATGGACATCCAGATAAATCCACTGTGTCATCTTTCATTGAATCTTTTGTACAGTTTTGATATTGCTGATCTGTGTTTTCTTTGTGCTCCCAATGCATGAATTGAAAATTCCTTTGGATGATTTTCATAACTGTGTGTACACTGAAATAGTTGAAATAGCTGAAGTCCAGCTAACACTGTCCAGAGTGATTGCTTGAGTAGAAAAATGGTAGACAATTTAACAAATAGAATTTGCTTCTTTTACTGTGTATTGCAAGTGTTGACAGTGTCCTCCTCATGCTATAAATCTCATGAGGAAAACATGCCTTTTCATTAATGGAATGAATTCATAGAGTAGACTGAACTGAGCAGAGTGATAAACAGATTATGGAAATCACCTGTTTTCCTACTTGTAGGCCGAGTGGTTGTTGCCCAGCTGGATAACTCCTCGCTGGACACAGGAGAAGTACAAGTGGGGCAGGTGATAGGCCGCACCATACCTCCGGGAGTTTTCTGGAGGTCTCATCTTATCATTGACCAGCCACATTTCCTCAAGTTCAACATCTCCATCCAGAAAAACGCCCTTATCGGAGTCTATGGGAGGAAGGGTTTACCGCCCTCACATACACAGGTACACAGGCTGAAATGCAGAAAGGGTTTGGGGGGGGGGGTGTTTAGCACTATTTGCTAATAACCAGATGATTCCTGGTTCAAATTCTGTGAGAGCCCTTTTGAGATAATGTATTTGTGCCACTAATCGAAGCATTAAAACCCTAAGGGTTTCTTGAAATAGGTTGTGGAAGCATGGCATGCCTGTCTCTAGCCGTGGTTATATTTTTCCAGTGTGTCCTTTCAATGAACTTACATTTTTAAAAATAAAGATTTAAAAAGACCCCCAGCTTGATTTTCAAGATCAGAGAGCAGCCTCAGACTGTAAGTGAAATCCACAATCTGAGCAAGCTTAGTAAAAACAAATGCCACTTCATTTCACTTTGTTGTTCAGAGTAATGAGTAATGCAAAGAACAATAAAGAGCAATAAAGATTAATGCAAAGATTTCTTATCTGACAAATGTTACATACTTGTCCACTGTAGCTGGAAGTCAAAGGGAACACTTTTGGACATGTTTCCAGTGGCATTTGTGTGAACCAGGGTTGTTCTGTGTCCTGATTGCAGGCAGCCACCATCAGTCAGACCCATATATAGTTGCGTTAACAATTAAGTGAATAATGCTCTCTTCCATGTGCATTATGTTTGTTTGCAATACTGCGGAACTCATAATGAGAAAAATAAGCAGTGGCCAGTGTCACGTTCAGCAGATGAAGTGTGTGCTCTCTTTCTCTCCCTTAGACAGAGGTCATTCAAGAGTGAGACTTACATCTCTGTCAATTACTGGTTATTCTGAACTGGGGTGAAAAAGTGTATAAACATGATCCATGTTTGGATAATCTTTCCGATAAATTCATGAAATACCTGTATATTTAGGTATTTAGAAACTTCTAGGTCTTTAGAGATTCTGTCTACCCAGACTTCTAAAGAAAATGCATACAAAAGGAAAAAAAAAAGACAGCAGAAAACAACAATATTGACCTCAGCTATTCAATAAAAACAAGAGTGCACAGAGAGGGAATTGTACCTCAAAGGTGTTACAAAGGAAAAAAAGACAGAAAAAAAAGAACAAATCCTAACAAATTAAAGAAAACATTGTTTCAATCGATAGGCATCCGCCGAATGTCCACTGGAATTGTGTCAAATGAACAACAAGCCCTGTCAATTAAAACAAAGTCCAGAATGACTTCCAAAAACACTGCCTTCATTGTTACAGACATTCAAGAAATGGATTCCGTAAGCCATTAGTCCAGGCCCCACAGCAAGCTATTGAGTATGGTCTGCAGTTTTCTGTTAGACTCTTATAACTCTTTGGATTGAGTGATCAGATTCTAACACAATGTTTTCAGTACTGTTGTTGAGACAGAATTTGCTACTCCCCCCACCCCCTAATATTCACTTTTAGTTTCCTCTTTTTGACAATAAGATTAATAATAAATTATTTTGCTAGGGAAGAGTGAGTCATAGTAATGACTTCTAATTCACGGGAAATAAAATATACTAATAACCACTGATAATGGTTACTACATGCTAAACAAATTTAATTATTGCTTTGAGTTGTTAATATCATACACTTTTCAGTACTGGTCTCTTACCAATGGTAAATCTTAGAATTTGGATCATCCAAATACTCTGGATGTCTGAAATGTATCTCCGTTAATTTTGAGTTCTTAATCTGTGGTATTGTTGGAACATGTAGGATGCACAGACAGCAAAATGTTGCTTGCTTACAACTGTATGGGAAACAAGTGTGTGTATGTGTGTGTGTGTGTGCGTGTGTGTGTGTGTGCTTCAGTATGACTTTGTTGAGCTGTTGGACGGCAGTCGGCTGATATCCCGTGAACGCCCTCCCGCTTACCCGGATCTCAGGGACCAGCTGGAGAAGACGGTCAGCATGCACCAGGCAGGGTTCATTCAGTACCTGCACAAGGGCGTGTGGCACTTGGCCTTCTACAACGATGGCAGAACTGTGGAACCGGTCTCATACAACACTGTAATACTTGGTGAGCAGCCAGGCACATGAGATCTGTGCTTTTTACATTTACAAACTGCTGACTGTAGGTTTGTGACAACACAGCAACACATGAATTAATGTATATAATGTATTTTGTGTATGTATTTTTGTGTGTTTTCAACAAAACACTCTGGCTTACTGAAGATGTGTTTTAGGATCAGGATGTGACTTCTGTGTTTGTGTTCCTCAGTATGTGCATTTCAGAAAATCCCCCCTCCCCCCTCCAATTCCTAATTCCTAATTCCTAATTCCTAACTCAATTTGAAGAATTTATTTCACTGCATTGTTTAGCTTGGCTGTATTTTTTACTATCGCTTTCCCCATAACATGTCCCCAAGACACTGATTTTGTGAAAACGGTGAGCTGATTTGAGTTCCTTATCCCTACTTAGCCACCCCTTCTTTGGAGGGAAGTAAGCCTGGCAGTAAGACTAATGATTCTGAAGCCTTCTCTTATTACCTTATGGATCTTTGGAATTAGGAACCGCCCCACTCATGTTGGCTATACTATGAAGGTCTAATGGAATAATGTAAATGCAATGAAAGCCTGTTATGAATCAATCCTTTTCCTTAGAAGCAGATGTAAGATTCTGTGTGCTGACTCAGGGTTTTTTTTTCTGATCTAACTTACACAGTTTGTGCTGCTTACTCAGCCTTGGGCTTCAAAATATTTGGCCATTTTTTTCAATGTAAAAATGCAATTTGGCAAAATTTCTTTCATTCAGGGCCAGTTCATTTAATATACTGAAATGTCTCAGCTGCATGATTGCTCAGTTTATAGCTGCATTTAAATGCATCACTTTAAGTTTATATATATATATTGGTTCAAATCATGGGCTTTAGAATGTTTAGGACTTCAGATCCTTGCAATAATACCTCCTAGCCATGAATGCTGAGAGAGATGCCGGCGTCCCATCCCATCCCTCAGCTTGTCAGGGCAGTGTGGATGAATTTAGGAAAGGGCTTTTAAAGCATACAGCTTTGTCAGCTGCTGGAGGAATGTCATGTCTCTTTCTCATTCTAGGATCTGTCATGGAATGCCCACACAACTGCTATGGCAACGGAGAATGTGTCTCTGGCACATGTCATTGTTTCCCAGGATTCCTTGGGCCTTATTGCTCTAGAGGTATAATGGGACCGTATGTTATACCCATTATCACAAATGATCAATGTACTGAATTATTAACCCTTGATCTTAGCACGTTTTGATTTCCCTTCGATAGAGAAACCAAGGACAATTTCTCATCCACATATGATTATGATAGTTCAGCTCTAGAGAAACAGAAAGCTACTTCATTGTCTAAAAGAAAACAAAACTACTCAGTGAACACCTTGAAACACCTCTCTCTCCTTCTCTCTCTCTCCTTCTCTCTCTCTCCTTCTCTTTCTCTCAGCGGCCTGCCCAGTGCTGTGCAGTGGTAATGGTCAGTACAGTAGGGGGCGCTGTCAGTGCTACAGCGGCTGGAAGGGCACAGAATGTGACATACCCAGCAGTCAGTGCTTGGATGCTGTGTGTGGGGGTCACGGCCTCTGTATTTCGGGTGCTTGCGTGTGTAACGCTGGCTACAAGGGTGACAAATGTGACCAAGGTATCATTTAATAATTACAGCATTTCACCTCTGATTGTTTTTTTCCCACTTTTCTGGTCTCTTGAGGGTGGTTTATAAAAAGATTGATAACTAGTTGATAAATGAAGATGTCATTTTCATTGTCTCCATGCATTTCATTACATGAGTGACTTTATTGACTCATTTGGTTGTTCTGTGTATGCATCATTTAATGTTAATGACTCATGGAAATTGCTTTTATAAGTGATGATCTTTCACTCCATTACAATGCACTATCCCAAAAAAGTACTGTACGTTTCATACATATACCCACTCACTTTCAATTATGATATACCCTCACACCTACTGCGCTCAGGTCAAACCAATCAGATGTACTGATTCCAGTTCCACTCCTGAGAGTTCCATTCCCCGATATATGTTTCAGATCACTGGACCAATTTGAGATGATGTCATTTAGTTGACATAGTCATTCATAACACAGGGAGAGGTAACTGCTTTTTTTTTAAGGAAAGACATGAAATCACGGCAAAGAAACACTAGACTGTATATTTATATGAGGTTTTCTGCATTGCTATAACATGACTGAAGCACTGTTAGACATTATGTTGTGTTCACCTTGAGATCCAAACATATTTTTTAGTTGATGTTTACTACAGCTTGGTACATTTGTTTCAGTTAGGTGTTGAGCACCGTTCTTTTTTCAAAAACAACAAGTTAGGATACGGGGTAGGAGAGGAGAGAACTTTGCTTAAGGCCACAGTGGAAGCAGTCGGTGGAAGGGCAGGGACATTAGAACCGGCAGCCTTCTGAACTAGGTCCAAACCTCTGCACCCCCTCCACCTGTGATTTCAGTCAGTGACTCCTGGTATAAGGCCCTAACCCATGAGTCACCGCCTGCTGTTCCCACAGCTGTCCTTTTCTCATCTTACTCGGTATGGAGTGAGATTATGATGTAGGTTAGAAATGGACTGAGCTTAACTGAGTACATGAATTTCATTTATGCTTGCAGAGCACTAATGCATAGGCTACACTAACAGTTAGAGAAACATTTCTGAGAAAATTCTTCGCAGTTGACAAGGGTGTAATTATTTCTGGTGGAACTAAGCTACTGGAGGAGGACTTTGTAAATGCGTCTATAAATGTCTTCAAAGGTCAAAATTGACCTATTTGGCAACATAAAAAAAAAGAAGAAAAAAAAAAAAAAAAGATTGCTTGCTGCTGAGAAGCTCTTGAAACCTTTCAAACTCACCTTGAGATGAAGCAAGGACACAAGACCCAGCATATTTTACATTAAGCACTCTTCATGGAACTGCACTGAAATAAATTCCCTGTACATCTCTCAAAACCAAACATTATCAGTGTTATATACAGAACTGTTACATAGCAGTTTTGTACATAACAATTTATAACACAAGTGTCCTTGCACTTTGTTTACTACTGTTTCTTCTAGTGGACTGTTTAGACCCGTTCTGTTCGGCCCACGGCTCATGCCTGCACGGACGATGTCGTTGTAACCCAGGTTGGACTGGAGCCAGCTGTGAGACTCAGATCACCTTGTGTCCAGAACACTGCTCTGGCCGTGGAACTTTCCAGTCCGAGACTGGAACCTGCGTCTGTGAGGCTAACTGGACTGGGCCTGACTGTTCAATGGGTAAGAGAGGACCTTTGGGATGACTGATTATGGCGCAGATATATCATACACATGGCTTAGTCAAAAATAACAGGATTCAAAGCTAGGCTGTTTTCTAACCCTTTAGTCATGCTGTGATTAAACGGTTGTTTATGAGCTTTATGGATTTAGTCACCTTTGCTCTCTTGATCTACTTGTGAGGGAATACTAAAACTCCAGAGATAGCTAACCATGATGCATGCTCTGTAATAAAACCTTCTTACAGGCATTACTACAGGAGCCTCTATTGCATAAACAGTCATGCAACCCTATGTGCTCACCTTCCTTGATTGTCTGTGTTAACACTGAACAACACTGGATACAGCTTGGCCCTACTACCGTGCTCAGTGGGACATTGTCTCTTCATTACCTCCGCAGTTCCACCTCAATTAAATAAACTTTAATTAACGGCCATGTGGTGTGGATCGACCCGCCTCCCGCCGGAACCCACCAGTGCTAAAGGCAGATAAACACCTTACCACTAATGAAAAATTGATTGCATCGACTCACACAGAAAGAGGACCCTTTAAAAAAATTGATCTGATTTATCCCTCCTTTTCTGTCTCTATATTTCTCTCTCTATCTCACAACAGTTTAATATTCCACAGAGCCAGCCGGGCCTAATCAGGCTCTCCAAGGTCTCACAATCGAAGAACTTAAAAAAAAAGAAAAAAAGAAAGAAAGAAAGAAAGAAAGAAAGAAAGAAAAAAAAAAAACCCTTCCTCTTGTTAAGAAGGTGGACACGCATCTCAGAGTACAAACAACCCTGGGGAAAACTTGGTTCAATTCTATTCAATTTTATTTGTGTCTTTTCTTGCTCCTTTTGTTTTCATGAAATTTGTTTGACACAAAGTGGGTTAAGAGAACACCTTGGCTTGACAATATTTGAAAATTGAACCTCTAGCACCTGAGTCCAGAGTTGGGAATGACCCACAGGAGGGTTATGCTTTCTGAGGTAAATCATACTAATGTCAGAGCTGCTTGTAGGAAGTGTGTATTGGGGAGGTTGCTGGATTGTTGAAGATATAATTCTACCCAATGAGAAACTGAAATAGAGGAAGGAAGGGAGGAGATGTTTCCGGATTTCAAACACCTGTTTGTTAATTGAGTTTAGGTTTTGGTCTATGCATATTTAACTGTCTCTTTGTCCCTTAAAACTTTTAATAGATTTGAGCTTTCCAGACTGTTTTGTTTAGTAAAAAGAGCCGCGTTTGTCATCAAGAGGCTCTCTTATCTGGGCTCCATTTTCTATTCGCTGAGTAAGAACTGTTCAGTTACTCAGCTTCAGCTAGAGACTCAAAGTCTTAAACAAGTCTGGCTAGAAGTTAGCAAATATGTAAAAAAATCACTTTTTATGTCTATTTGGCTGTGAATTGCGTTTCTCTTGCAATTGTTGTCATATAACTATAATTGCAATCTTGGCTTTATTCCAAGATGTACCAATATGGGAAGAAAAAAAAACATGTTGGAAAAAGAATAATTACTCTCCTTCAAAGACTCCATCATGGTGATGAATTACATCCTTTGAGAAAACATGATTCACTTGTAAATGTTTTTGCTGTTGTCGAAGATGACTATCTGAAAAAACAAACAAACAAACAAACAAACAAACAAGCAAAAAAACCCCAACAGCAACAATAACAAAAAAAAAAACCCAAAACAAAACTGTGGTTCTCATTTCCTTGCGTTGGAGGGCTGCCATAGTAAAATATTGACATATTTTTTGGTATATTTATAATGTATAAAAGAATATCTTATGAGATGTTTCCTGCTAAATATTATGCCACAAATAAGCTATTACAAAAGAATGATGCGCATGCACGCATGTTATGGTTATGGATGTGTATAAGTATACCACTACAGACAGGGATAACAAGCTATTTTCAAATGGCCTTGCCATCGATGTTTTACAATTAAATCTGTGTTTTGCATCTCACATTTTTCAACATCCTCCTTTTGAATAATTTAATTTGATTCTTGTTTATTGTTGACAATAAATACAAAAATAATAGCTGCGTATAACTGTCTTGATCAAATTCCTGATGCCTGTCTGTTGAAGCACTGGGAAAGCTACCAGATTAGTAATTGAAAATACCAGTATATATTACCGGGTCTGGTGAATCCTTTCACTGAATTCATATACTCTTTCATTTCCCATTGTCCTCACTGATACAGGGGTTTGTTCACTCCACACCTGTGCTCACTGCTGTTGTTTCAGAGGTGTGTACGACAGACTGCGGTCCTCATGGCTCATGTGTTGGAGGTGTGTGTCGGTGCTCAGAGGGCTGGACCGGGCTGGGCTGTGAGCAGGCGGACTGCCAGCCCCATTGCGGGGATCATGGTGTGTGTCGAGACGGCAAGTGTGAGTGTCTCCAGGGCTGGACGGGGGAGCGCTGTAACATCGGTGAGTCAAACACAGTGGGGGCATTAACTATCAGTCTGAGAGAGGTAATGATGACACACTTATAATGGTGGAGATAAAGAGAAAGGGCTTTGGAAAGATGATCTGGAGACAGATGCCAGGAGTCTGACTGGAGCTGTATTAATATGGGGACTGCTGTGTTCTGCTGGGGTCAAGGGTTCTTTGAGTTTTGAATTATGGCAAAAGTCAGTAAATTCTGTGTTGTTAAACACACACACTTTATCAAGCACATGAATTCGTCTTCAGTTTAGTTTTTAAGTTCCGTTTGTTGAAATCATTGAAGTGATTAAACGAATTTTACAATACTGAACATTCATCTCTGAATTTAAAATATGCACAAAACATTAAGCATTAAAGAGTTTACAAGTTTCTGAATTACTTAAACATAACCAAATGTGTTAACAATTAATATTGCATGGTCATTTTTTATTTATTTTTTCAGTAATGGGTTACAAAGAACTTATAAAGAGTTTCTATAAGTTTCATTATGTGCTCCTTTAACAAGTTTTATCTGATTTATGAATTAAGAGAAGTTTGCAGTTTTAACAGAATTGCAGATTATCTGGACACTTTTGAAAAGGCTATTTTAGTTTCTCTGGTTTGTTCAGTAAAACATTTTAGCTTTGGTTTTCATCTGGAACGTAATTATCCCCTGCAGAAAACTGTGTGTAATCATCTCAATAACTTATTGATTCTATTTGTGTTGACACAATACTGTTCGTACCACTGATCAATTTGATCTTTTTGTTGTCTTGTTGTCTTGTTGGTGGTTTAGACATTGTATATTTTGAAACTTTTGTGTAGGTTATTCTTGTCAGCTACAGAGTACACTTTTGAGACAATTCATAGAACTCTTATTTCTTTTTTTACACTTCCCTCTGTCTCTGTCATTTCTCCAGCTCACTTTCTTGATGGGAAAATCAAAGGTACTGTGCTCACTCACACTGCCTGTCATCTTGTTGCCTCATTATTGTAACTCTTAATACATCCATATCTACACTGAAGTTCTTTTAATCTGAAGCCTGTCACCCAGTTCAGGTGGTCCATAATAGGTACAATTCCTCCGGAATACAAACTCTTTTTTGCACTGATCCTAACAGATAGACTCTCTCTCTTTCTTACCAAAGTCCCTCAATATCCCAAAATGCCAGCCTCATCTTAATGTTGAATGATGCTCAGCAAATATCAGAATGAAATGTCATGTTTACCAAGGAGAGGGCAAAGACTTGGTATATTAGCCAAGCTTTCGGCTTCCCCCTCAGGGAGGGAAGTGGGGCTGGTTACGTACTTTGGCATAATAAATGTGATTGTCGATATAGTGGTGAATTGTCAGTACGGATAAGCGTTGTAATGCTTTTTCCTGACTGTCTCTTCATGGAAGCAGACTGGATAGGATATAGAGGTAAAGGTTATGCTGCCCTAAAGAGATTTATGTCTCAACCAGTCACTCTTCCTCCTTCTGTTCCTGAAGCATGACGTTCACGTGTCTCTTTGCACCGTCTACCAATGTGTCTTCACATGTGCAGAGTCAACAGGATCTTCATTTGTAACTAGGCTGATCAGTCTCACATACAGCACACAAAGTGAACATGTACACACATGCAAATGTACACTCTCAGTGGCAACAAACTTAAAACTACAGCATGAATACATCTTTTCCATTAAGAAATGACACATAGACATGTACATATGCACAAATAAACTTATCTACCACAAACATGGACCATGCAAACAGTTAAACACACACACACACACACACACACACACACACACACGCACCACACTTTTCTAAGACCTCTGCTGTTCTGCCCCCTACATTGTGTCACTCTTAGTCTAAACCCCAGTGTTAAATTGAATAGTTGCTAAGTTTTCTTTGCTTAGCAATTTCTTTGACCTCACTCATTCTGTTTGAAGGGATGTGATTCAACCACTTATAGAAAATGTCTGACAAATCCTACCTATATATTGTGCGCTTTCCCTGAATGGACTGTAAATTCACATGAATGCTGCACTACCACACATCTCAGGCACCCTGGCTGTCACTTGTTAGTATCTATTCGGGTAGATAACTTCTGAGTTTTAAAGATTAATCACACTGACCAATGCAGACTTCAGATGAATGAGTCTGTATACGGCAACCAAGAACAATAAGAGTTTGCCAGATGATAAAGAATGTAAAATTAGATTAATAAGATTGCAGAAAAAAAGGAAATACTAAATATATTCAGCATTTACCGCAGCTTTACAATTGATCAAAATCTGCCATGTTCAAACAGATGAAAAGAATATTTTCACTGTGAGCTCATGTGAAATTGCAGTCTCACTTCATCTCCCCAAGTCCTGTCTATTGTCTATGAAATGTCAAATCTTAGATGTCTCATTGATTTTAGGCACACATTTTCCATTTTAACCCTCTTTATGTCAAGAAAGAATTTGTCCCCTCCTTCCAAACTATTCTCCTTCTCTGATTGGCCAGTTTGAATGACTGATGTCTTTGTCCTGGTAGATAGTTGCCCTGGGCTGTGTAACAGCAATGGGAGGTGTATTCTGGATCAGAATGGGTGGCACTGCCTCTGCCAGCCTGGGTGGAGAGGGGCAGGGTGCGATGTTGCCATGGAAACCCTCTGTTCAGATGGCAAGGACAACGAAGGCGGTGAGTGAGCTGGCAGACCTATTTTGTCTTGACCCCTGGAAATTTCCTCTTATTATGTGCCATATTGTGTGGCGAGGCAATGGTGCTCCTCCAGGAATTTGGAATAATGACAACACCAAAAGGCTTGTCTCTGAGGTCTGACTTGAAAAGCCTCCATAATTAGTGCTTAGAGACTCACTAAGAGCATGGAGAAATGGCCCTTAATTTCCAGTTTAAAATGCCAGGAGGAACGTGATGACTTTACTGGAAAGTTCCAATTTAAAGTACTGAATATAATGGCATTTGGAAATGCTGCTGTGGTTCTTTTAATGTTTCTGTCATTCTTAAATGAAACAGAGCTCAGAATATGTCTCTGTACTTGCGATGCCAAAACATCTCATAAATATTACGACCAAATTATTCACTGGAACTTGATGATGAAATCAAATGTCATCAAAGGTAACACATAATTAAAGATTCTGTGAGCCATTTACTCTTTACCTTTTCTTTGACCACCTAGATGGTTTGCTTGACTGTATGGACCCAGACTGTTGTCTGCAGAGCTCTTGCCAGGGCCAGCCATACTGCCGTGGTACCCCAGACCCCAGCACCACTGTGGCCCAGCACAAGGACCAGTCTCCTTCACAAGCTGCCCAGAGCTTTTACGAGCGGGTCAAGTTTCTGGTGGCACCGGGTGGCACTCACACCTTGCCTGGGGAGAACCCATTCAATAGCAGGTAAAGACACTGCTATTTGAGAATTATTCTGGAATACTCAGCATAGTTTGTGATGTACAGCCATGTATGTAAATGCAGAATTTATATCAGGAGGCTTATGTTTATATTGGTTCAACTGAACAACAAGAGGAAAAAAAACTGCTGGAAATAGATATTACAGTGGCTCCTATTTAAGTACTAGATGAATTTATCTTTTTTTGGTCACGTTATATACCTGTGACTTTGCTGACATATCTAAACTGTCTTCACTAGATGAATGAGATATAACACTACATCACTAAATTTACCTTTTGGAAGACAAACTCAGACACAACATTAGGTAGACTCAACATTGGACATTGATAAACCAACTAGTCACATTTGCAGTTTTATAATCAGAGAGAAATGACTTGTTCACAGATACAGCTGCAAGTTGTGGAGGGACACAAAGCTATCTGAGGACTTTTCATACCTGATTTTTTATTTGTTTTCTATATGCTTTTTTGGTTGCCTTCTTCATAGTTGATTCAGAAAAAGTTTTCTTTTCCCCTTCATGTGAAAGAATATGATGTCATTTGATGTGCTGCAGAAATCTTTTATGTACCATTCAAGATTTTAGATACTATGGAGAGATTCTGAGATCTTAGAATTGAATAACAAAGAGAAGCATTTGTCTGGTAGAGTCTGGAGGTCATAAGCAAACTAACTCGGTTTATTTTTCAGCAGTTCATATGGTTTGTCTCAAAAGCAAAAAGTTTTGAGTGCGTCTTTTATGGTCTAAAGTGACATTATATGTGCTGTGCTTCCATAATATGGCATGTCAGTACTTCAGATTGTGGATTAGATCAGATTGTGAATTGGATCAGATTGTGGATCGGACCAGACTGTGGATCGGATCAGACTGTGGGTTGGACTATTGATTTCACTGAAAAGTTGATTTGTATTTAGCTGTGGGATGCTTTACAGTTATTTTGGCTGTTTGCCTCTTGTCATTGTCTTACTGAACAGTGAACATCTATGCAAGTCTTAGTGCTCCTTGTGTAAATTAGTCAGTTTGACTGTTATATTCATATATCTTATTCTTATGTAATCCATGCGGTGTATTTCAGTATTTATATTTTCTAAACAAATCAAGAAAATCTTTTTTTTTAGGAAGGCAAAAGAGGATATTTTTATTTTTATTATTATCATTATTATTATTATTATTATTATTATTATTATTATTGTTGTTGTTGTCGTTGTTGTTGTTGTTTTTTGTCTTTTGTCTTTTAAACAGAATATAGGAGCTCTGAAGAAAGTAGGAGCTCTGAAAAAAAGACGGGGGGGGGGAGTGTTCTTTGATTTTCTACATAAGTTGGGAGTGAAACAGTAATTAATGGAAAAATCGTGCTCACTGGTGCTGAAATAGCAGTTAAGAGGCACAGAACGTTTGACTGCTGAACGTTTGAATTGAAGTGTCGAGTACTTGTCATCTACTTTTCATCAAGCTGGTTCACAGAAGAATTAAGGCCAATTCCATTTGAATATAGTAAATTCAAGATATGTACTGCAATTCATTTCATGAACATGAACAGTTTTTGCTTGATTTTCATAAAATTAAGAGGAACGTCCATTGATTTGCCTAGCAGAGAGTGTCCCGACATAGCGAAGGCTGAACAGCCTGGCTTGACTCACTGCCGCAGACAAATGAAAGTGAATTCTCTGAGAACCTTTCGCCTTTGAATGATGAAATGTTTGATTAAGTGATGATGAGAAAAAAAAAAATCTTTAAAACCCTCTGCTCCAACACTCATTGTTCCAGTGTTTGGACATACTATCTTACAATTAGTCAGATATTGCAGGCCGACTCTGAAATTGGGGTTTGTGGGATAATTCATGTCATTAATTATTCTTATTCAGAAATTCTGTAATGATGAACCTCCCTTGGTGATGAAAGGATAAAATGCAAATGTGATAAATGTCTGAGGCTAGGAGGAAGATGTATTCTGGCCTGTTTTTAAAGACATAAGAGACTGGACATTGGCTCAGTTTTTGTTTAAAAACACATTAGGCTCTGTCGACTACACGTCCTGAGTAGCAGACAGGGAGACATTTCCTCAGCCCTTCTACTAATCTTTATTGTTTTGGGTATAATGTTTTTACTCATCTCATGATGGCACTCAGAGCCAAAATGTGTCTCTTTTTTGCATTTGCGTACGTGTTTTGGTTTTTGACGGGGGTAAATTAGTTGTTTTCTTGGCCTTGAGGGAGGAAAGGGTGCACAGCTATTAACGATGCCTTTGTTTACTGTGAGACTGTTTATCATGTCCTGTGTGTGTTTTGTTTATCTGGCAGTCTGGCGTCGATCGTGCGGGGTCAAGTGCTGACAGCAGACGGAACACCGCTGATAGGAGTGAATGTGTCCTTTCTACATTACCCAGAATATGGTTACACTGTCACACGACAGGATGGGATGTGAGTGCTTAACACACACACACATTTACACTCACACACACACACACACACACACACACACACACACACACACACATCCCTCTCTTGCTGCAAAATTTCAGTAAAAATATGACCTCTTTGGTTTTGAGAGGTTTTAATTAGGATGAACTCTTTTCGTGTCAAAGTGAAGTTGTGAAAAAAGGAAAAACATTCACACACACACACAAGCGCACACACACACACACGCGCACGCACACACACACACACACACACACAAACAGCCGAACATCTCGTCCAGATGTCCCTGTGGATGGCATTTGGATTGAAGCTCTACGACATACATTAAAGCAGGAGAGAGAGAATCAATCAGAGTTTAGCTGGCAGCACTGTGTGTTAGCATGGGACTAACTGACCTTGCTCTGCTTCTACAATACACTCTCCATTCATTATCTGACATAACCAAACATCATACACACCAACTAAGAGTCGAATTACTGCCCTCAGGGATTGTGTGTGTGTGTGTGAAGATGGCTGCTGATCCCTTAGATGACACCACTCCATAATTCTGTGTGATTCTGATGTGTTTCTAATGTCCTTGTTTTGTTTTGATTTGATTTGTTCTAATGACAGTAGGAAAGAAATTCACAGTCCTTAATTTTTAGCATAGTATTATAGATTAATTATACATATATTGAGAAATATGAAGAGGAGGTGTAATCACTTTCATATTTGTAACCTGAGCTATGAAAGAGAGGACAACCATTTAAAGCTTATTTGCAAAACTACAGGCAATGTTGAACTGTGATTGTAGCGTATAAAAACTATAACATCACAGCGACATGGACTTTTTAGTGACGTTCTTCAGGAACAGCTGGGCATGCCTCATTATTTTGTCTCCACAGAGCAGACACTGTAGAGAATAGTATTATAGACTCCTGTATACATACAGGTGGCAGATTTTCTCTGGGAGCCTGAGTTGAGGGATATCTGATCTATGCAGGTTCTGTTAACCAACAGAAAAAGTGAAAAACATCCACAGATAATCATGCTTTCCCAGCACCCATATCTGTGCCTGACTAGCAACTGTATCTGAGTCCAGCGTCTGTGGGGGAACAGCTTCAAAGGCTCGCCGACTGGAACGGTGACATGGCAGTGCCCAGAATGAGTGAAGGGGAGAAAGGACAGTCAGCAGGGTTTTAGGACACTGTGTATATGTGTGTGTGTGTGTGTAAGAGAGAAACAGATAGATACAAAGACAGAGAGAGAGGAGAGAGAGAGAGAGAGAGAGAGAGAGAGAGAGACAGAGAGAGAGAGAGAGGGGGAGAGAGAGAGAGAGAGAGAGAGAGAAGAGAGAGAGAGAGAGAGAGAGAGAGAGAGGGAGAGAGAGGGAGAGAGTTTTCTCTGTGGAATATAGAAAGTTTATATCAGGCTGTCTGAATATTGTATATTTTTAAGTTAAAGGGAGATGAAAAGGTTTATACTTTGTGTTTGTTTCAGTGTGTGTGACTGAGAATGGGAATTTTGTGTGTATGTGTGTGTGTGTGTGTGTGTGTGTGTGTGTGTGTATGTGTGTGTGTGTGTAAAATGCCACCACGCTGCAGTTCTTGGCTCCCCCTGGGTAATGGAGCTTGTAGCACATATAGAACCCCACTTCAAAGACTTACCCTTTTTCTCTCTGAACTGGAGCCTCCTCCTCAAACCATACCATGCTAATTAAAGGAGATGCAGGAGCAATGGAGAGTTCAGTCTGTCTCCTCAGTCCCACATTAAAAAAAAACCAAAAAAAAAAAACCTTACATCACATCTCTGCCTCTACTCTCATAGAGCATTATGTGAGTATCTAGGAGCTCAACTATCAGCTCAGAAACTCAGCAACAGATACAACATGTCTGTTGAACAATAGCTCCAAACATATTACCCCCCCTTTTCATTTCTAAAATCATACATATTATTCAATGTGAAAGTATGTACATAACAATGCCTGCATCACATGTACATGCAAACACACACACACACACACACACACACACACACACTTTATGCCTTGCCGTTGCAGGTTTTTCTGTGTGATATCATGTGAAAACTTTTTGATATTATTATTCTCACCCCATGCTTAATCTTTAATAAAGAACATAAAACTTTCTTGATGTCAGTCTGTGAAAATGATGCGTTGGTACACATACTGAACATCAATAACTGACTAATATAATATATAATATATAAAATTGCAGTCATTATATATATAAATTGCAGTCATTTTATTCAGTTGGTGTGCTTTCCTTTTGTAATTCATCTTTTTTTTTTGCCTTTAGGTTTGATTTGTTGGCAAATGGCGGTGCCTCACTGACACTCAGTTTTGTACGAGCTCCATTCCCTGCTATGCATCGTTCAGTGTGGCTGCCATGGAGAGTGTTTCATGTGATGGACAGACTGATCATGAGAAGGGAGGAGAGGGACGCACCCTCTTGTGACCTCAGTGGCCTTGTCCGGCCGACCCCTCAGATTACGACATCACCCCTCTCCACCTTTTACAGCTCCACCCCTGAAGCCAGCCCCATTATACCTGAGACCCAGGTCAGTACTGTTACATTACTGCTGAGGCCTAGGTCACTTACGTTACTTTACCACTACGATCCAGGTCAGTTGTGTTAAATTACTACTGAGATCTGAGTCAGTTCTGTTATATTACTACTGAGGCCCAGGTCAGTCCCGTTAAAATACTTACGTGACCCAGTTCAGTTCTGTTTTATTACTACTTAAATCCAGGTCAGTTCTGTTACATTACTATTGAGAACCAGGTCAGTTTTGTTACATTATAACTGTGACTAAAGTTCCATCACATACTTTGAGATCCACTCAAGTCACATTATATCCTGCCTGAGAACGAGATGCAGACGTCTTCATACTCCACACTCCTAAATTACTCTGCATTTTAGCTTTCAGCTTCTCAGCTGCTTAAAATAGCCCATAACATGCCCAGATGTTTCCATGCCTGCTAATAATTTCATTCTGTTGTCCAATCACAGGTCCTGCATGAGCAGACAGCTATCCCAGGCAGTGACCTTAACCTGGTTTACCTGAGTTCTCGCGCCTCTGCCTATAAGCCTGTCCTTAAAGTCATTATGACCCAGGCCAGTGTGCCTTTTGGCCTCAGCAAGGTCCACCTTATGGTGGCAGTCGAGGGTAGAATGTTCCAGAAGCAGTATCCTGCTGCGCCCCGGCTCTCCTTCATGTTTGTCTGGGACAAGTCTGATGCTTATGGTCAGAGAGTCTATGGTTTAGCTGAAGCTATGGGTGAGTTAAATTGTGGAAGTAAAAGAGACGAAGAACCACACAGTTCTGTACAGTTAATGCACAAAAAATCTTTTGTTAAAAGAGAGAAAAACAAAAAAACAAACTGTCAAATAAAGCACAAAATATGTTGTAAATCCTCCTTGGTGTATTGGTATAAAGACTGCAATTACATCATGAAGTGTGTTTACTTTTACTATGTACATGATAGATTCAAGGCTTTAAAGTTTGCAGATGTTTAAAATCTCATACCCTAGACTACACCAGAATAAACTAACTTTATTTATTTAAAAACTTGAATTTCAAATTGATGTTGTGTTTTCTTGGAACACTACAAGCTTCTGCAATCTAATCAGTAAATTTCCACGTATTTAGAGTCTTTTAATATGAAATACTGTATTCGGTCTAACAGAGCTTTAAGAATAGGATTTAACAGCATAATCATAATTATGTACTTGATTCCTCTTTTATATTTGGTCATGATCTCTAAGTGGGTTTCATAAAAGAATTGTTTCAAATAGGCTCAGCTGATCCTCATCTAACATTCATGTTCAAACTGAAACTGGGACCTGTTCCATTTCTATTAAATCGTTAAAAATCACTTAGGATTTTTCATGATTGTTTGTCAATTCATTAGCTGTCAGTTTAATCCTGAAATGACTGATGAACACAACTTGAACTATGCCCTGGCTTAACTGAATAAACATTTTCTCCATTTTCTGTGCTGTAGATACTGTTAGGCTATCAGGCATAGGAAGCATTAACTCTGACATGGTACATGCTGGTTTGGTTGTTTTAGTGTCTGTGGGTTTTGAGTATGAGTCATGCTTGAACGTGATTCTGTGGGAGAAGAGAACCGCCACACTGCAGGGATTTGAACCAGACGCTTCAAACATTGGAGGATGGACTTTAGACAAGCATCACATCCTGGACCTGCAGAATGGTGAGAGATGAAATTATTACCTTTTTTTTAAGTTAAAAGGAATGGACCTGAACTCACTTTCTCCACAGGGTCAAACAGTCAGCTGCTCTATTCTCACTCACGTGTTAAATATTCCTATGAATATGAAATGTGGATCACAGCCTTTTGCACAGATAATAAAGCAGAGTTTGAAGGGGCTAATCGTTCAAAGTAATGACCGAATAAATCAGGGTTAATTAGCCTGCTCTGCAGATTCAGTGGTACATTCTCCACTGTTGGCATGAGCTAGGATTCGGTTGAGTGTACTTTTATCCAGTCCTCAGAGAAAGAACGGCTCAGGTGTAAATGTACAAAAGCCTTTGTCACCTTTCAAATCCAATAAGCCATCTAGTTGACCAGTTTCTGGCAATGTTACTGGCTTTGCGAAGACATTTTTTTTTATGAAGATCTCTAGTAAGTCTAATTCTTGAGCTCTTGTTTAGCTAAATGGTTCTGGGTGGATAAAGTTCTGGTTTAAATCCAGGCACCCTGAAAAAGGGCAAGGTAAGTGATCAGAGGATTATACTGGTAGACACAATTGCTCCAGGGTTGTGAGGGGGCCCCCTTGATTGTACCTCTCTCTCTCTCTCTTTCTCTCTCTCTCTCTCTCTCTCTCTCTCTCTCTCTACCTGTCTCTTTTCTCTGTCTGTCTGCTTCTGAGAGACTTTGAGCCTTCTGGTGCTGCTTTGGCTTGATGCCAGTTGGCTCAGGGAATTTTAGGCCTTTTAATCTGTCGACCTGCCGAAAAGATGGTCACGCTCCCCCGCTCAACCCTCCTCTTTTTTTCCTCCTTCCTCACAGCTTTCAGCCGTTTATCCGATTTCAGTGCCATCTCCCAGCAAATAAAGCTTATTCATACATTTCACCTGTGGTGACAGAGTGGATTAATCAAACACAACAAGACAGCAGCTTAAGTCAGTCAGTTTACTTCTGGCTGGGCCAATTCAGCTGTTGTTGTTGTTGTTTTATTATTATCATCATTGTTTATCTAAAATATTTTCTCAGTCATTGTCTTGTTCAGGTTAATAAGTGAACCAAGATCAAGTGGATCTTTGAAAGATTTGGAGCTCCCAATATAAATTTAAAGTAATCTCAGGCATACATATTTATGAATAAAAATGTGTATCTTGCATCCTTTTTGCATTTCGTGCACAGCAGGAATTCAGTGCATATTCATGAATGATTGAGTATATGTATTGTTGTGAACCCAATCTGTCACAAGCTCACACACAAAGACAGTGAAAATTGAGCCAGAAAATTCTAAAGTTTCCCATTGTGCACCTGTGTGCATTAAGTTGGTTTCGTCATTCCTTTCAGTGTTTCCCCTTGGCTGCATTTTATTTTTTCAATCAACCGATGTATTGTAATTCATCCCACATAGTATGAACAACCTCTACACTTGTGGATTTGTACCAAGTCTTGTGGTAAATGAATAGTTTTAAATTAGTGTCTTTAAAGCCATGTTCATTTCTGTCTTCATTTGGTCTTTGTGTCATTTGTGAAATTTCTAGCTCTCTCATGTCCAATTCAATTAATGGCAAGAAAGTCCTTTCTTGAAATGCATAACAGTTCACTTTCTGTAATGTAAGGTGAATGTTAGTGCATGACAGCCTAATACCATTTCACCACACTTTCATTTTTGTTTTGTTTACAGTACTGTTCAATACATTTTATCAAAATATGACCGAGTGCAATCATGTGGCTTTCATGAACTATTCATGCCTGTATTCTGTATTCTGAGACTTTTTAGGCTCAGAAAAAGCTGGAAATGCCGTGTTGAAATTTCCTCCAGGCTTAGTCTGCGTGGCATGGATGAAATGAACACAGGTCTCACACAATTAGTTGTTAACCTTTACCTACCCCCAAAATTCCATCATTTCAATGTATTCAGGAGACTGAACGACTATGGAAATAGAATGAATGAATAAACAAACTAAACAAACAAAAAAATGGGTTCTCTGGAGCATGCACCACATGTCACAGGCTTAATCAATTTGCCATAGGGAAATCTTCATCCCTGTGCACAGTTCGTGACCTATACGTTACGTGAGTGTGTGTGGTCTGGTGTGTTGAGTGTGTATGGTTTGTGCCTGTGTTTGTAGAGTGTGTGTATTTATGGCGTGTGATAGTTAAGGGTTGTTCTCTTATTTCCCTATTTTTTATATTTCTTTCTTATCTACGCACACGTACGTTTACTCAAATATTCAAATTCATTCTCAAACACACACACACACACACACACACACACACACACACAAGTTATAAATATTTAACCACACTCCTTCAGTATGCTGGATTGGGGACGAAATCTATTCTGTTCGATTTTTTCTCTCTTTGCCAGGAGCTCTTATAAATGCCAGACAGCACCTGAAAAGTTTCAATATTCAGGATGTTGTATTTATTTGTTCAGTAGCTATTTGTTCAAGATGTTTGTGCTTTGAATATGAAATCTTCAAACCCACAAATAATGTATAAAATATATAAAATATGTTGATGGGGTTATAGAGATATTAGCTAAAGGAGAACATTCGCATGTTCGGATAGTTCTGAACCTTGTGTCCATACTTTGTCTTCATTTTAGGTAACAAAATTTTTTAATAATAATTTATATTGACACCACACCTGTATGGAAAACAAAGATCGATCTATCTATCTATCTATCTATCTATCTATCTATCTATCTATCTATCTATCTATCTATCTATCTATCTATCTATCTATCTATCTATCTGTCTATCTATCTATCTATCTATCTATCTATCTATCTATCTATCTATCTATCTATCTATCATTCTTGATAAAATGTGTGCAAATCTCCTCATCATTCCCTCATGAATGTTACCCTCCTTACTCTGAAGGCACTCTCCTTACATGCACTGAGTATGCAGTGGGGCAATGCTGAATGTTTTAACTCAGCGAACCAACCGTTCACATTGAAGTGTCTCTGGATTGCTATTCTGGCAAGACCATTCACTTTGTGGTCTCATGCTTAAAAAGCCAGCAAGCGCAAGCCAATTCATCTTAGTTAAAAGAACATTTGTTAGGTCACAAATGATGAACAAGGCTTATATTGGCCACAAAGCTTCAAATTCCCACCCCCTGTCCACGTGCCCTTGACCAAGTCTTCATTCCACTCCTCCCCTCAATCAATTAATCAATGACAAGCACTAATCAGATGGGAAAAAATTGCAGCACACTCAGTCTCACATGGGAAGACATTAGTAGTGACATGTTGACAATTCTAAAACAGAGAAGAATTTCAGGTCAGTCAGGTAGACGGATTTGCATATGCAATCAGGGTTAGAGGAACCTATAATGAACAAGGTGATAATGTCCAATCAGAGAGTGATGTGTAGTCATTAGTGAAGCGCATGTGTCGATCAGCTAATAAGAGAACACAATGATAGTACAACAGACTAATCAAGGAAGAGGACAGCAGTGATGTCTTTTAAGTTACTGTACAGTTATAATCAGAAATCTAGTTTATAGGATTCACTGTTGGCACACAACAAACATGCAGATTTTAAGATGTATGGCAGTCAGCCACTCAGACGGCAGATTACTAAGCTGGACGTGTGATGTCCAGCCAATCAGAGAGCGGTACAGAGCAGTGTTGTTGATCAGATTAATAGACCAAAGCAAGAGTTGGAACTCTAGCACGTTTCTTGCTGTGAATAATTTATCGCTCTGGGCATGGCACTTCCCTTTGAAGTTTCTCTTTGAAGCCAACCCCAAAAAGAAACAAATTTTCACAGAACTGAAATATTTATCTGTAATGACCCAAGCTACTTCACCCACTCTTGGGCTGGAGGCAGCATTAACATGGAATAGCAGCAATCAAAGGTGTAGTTTGGGAGATCAGATTAATGGGTACAGACAGAGGAGCAAGAATAAGGCAGAGCCCACTATGACCTTGCAGGTGATGAAAAATTTCCCCACGAGTTTATGCCTTAAGATGTCTTAAGTTATGTAAGTTATGCAAGTTATGTAAGACGGCATCTTTCCATGTATGGTATGGTATTGATGACCTAACTTCATCGATACTGTACAGAACAACAGATGGGAATTATGAAAATATACATTTCAAAAGCAGGCGAGTCTTTGGAAATGAACAGGAATACAGTATGGATAAAGCACCTGGGCTTCATTCTGCTGCATCATTAATTGCGAACTTTATGCTATTTTGTCCTGTTCCCTAAATGTACGTCTTTCACAAGTTTATTTATTTATGTATTTATTCTTTTATTTATGTATTTCTACATATCATAATTTATGCGTGCACTCCTTTTAATTATGTAGCGAGCAGTGCAGAAAAAGAGACTCTGCTTGAATACTTTATATTTAGCCAATTCCCAGACATTTCAGTGAAGTCCTGGCAGTGCTTGACCTCCCTGGGTTTGCTTGTGGCAGGTATCCTGTACAAAGGCAGCGGGGAGAATGTGTTCTTCTCCAGGCTGCCCCCAGTCATCAGCACCATCATGGGAAACGGACGACGGAGAAGCATTTCGTGCCCCAGCTGTAACGGACAAGCAGAGGGCAACAAGCTGCTGGCACCTGTTGCTCTGGCCTGGGGTATTGATGGCAGCCTTTACGTAGGTGATTTCAACTACATCAGACGTATCTACCCATCGGGCAATGTCAGCAGTGTTATGGAACTCAGGTGAGAGATGAATAGATGAGTTTTGTAGGAATGATGATTTTAACAGCGTGTTGGAACTATAACTATAACTGGATGGGTGGATGGATGGATGAATTTATGTGTGTATTGATGAATGGATAAATGGATGAATAGATGGGTGAATCATTACTAAGGGAATTGGTCTTGAGAAGAAAATATGGGATTAATGATGCATAAATGTGTACTGCTGATTGGGTAGCAGTAGTTTGGTGATTAGACACATCGATGGATGAATGGATGATGGATGGACACAGGGCCATTTGATTAAATGTGGAAATGGATTTCTGTTCATTGAACAAATGGATTTCTGTTATGTACAGTGAATGCAGTAACTACATTTTGTTGAGTAAATGTTCCACTGATTGTGAAATTCTCACTAAATTTGGATATGCCTAGCAGTAATGCCCTGTTAACAAAGTCATTAAACCATAACTGAATCAGTGTATCTCAGTGTTTTGATAGTTTATTATGACCCATAGTGGAATTGACATGGTCAAAAAGTCTCAAAGATGCATTCAATGGATAGACAAATTCTAATCTTCAGTGGCAGTTCTTGGTGAAAAACATTGTTGCTTTGTGCAAATTCTTATCTGAATAAGAATTATCCAAAGCATCTCTAACATGCTCTCTCTCTCTCTCTCTCTCTCTCTCTCTCTCTCTCTCTCTTTCTCTCTCTCTGTCTCTCTCTTTCTCTCTCTCCCTCTTTCTCTCTGTTCTTCTCGTCTAACTGTTTCATAACTGTTCTTTTTTTCTGTCTTGCTTGGGCCCACCTCCGCGCACCCTTTGTTTCCCTAACCCTCTGCTTCAAGAAATAAAGATTTCAGACATAGGTAAGTGTTCGTCCATCTAGGTCAATATATATTGTAATATTATGATTGCTTCTGTATTATCCTTAATGAGCAGCCATAATTATCAAGCATCTGGATAAGTTCTGCCAGGTTGTGTAATGGCCTCTTTCTCCAGGCTATCAGGCCTCTTTACTACCTGCTGTCCCCACTGCCCACCTTTTTCTTTTTAACATAAAGGGCAACACCCAGCCCCCCAACCACTCCCAAACTTACACTATCCACTCTACTGGCCTCATGTACGAATTAAAATTCAGTGATTGTTCTGCCGATGATATGTCTTTATTAAACATATCTGTATTACTATTGTAGATTCTACATACTAGCCACTTTAGCACAGTAATGTTTTTTTTTTTTTTTTTTTTAATCAACTGTGCTATTTCATAACCGAGTCCTGCTGATGCTGACGATGTCATGTTCACATTTATGATGTCACATGATCCTTTAAGATGTCATGTTTATCTTATGATATGTTACACGTATCTGCAGTCACATAGATGCTGCTACTCATGAAGGTTCACTTACTCATGTAGTTTTCTGCTTGGTTCCACCTTCTTTGTACAAGTGTACATTTTGCACTGTCCGGTATATTTTTATTGTGCATGTACTTTATACTGTGTGCAATAACTTTGTACTCTTGTGCATTTAACTGTGCTCTGTCCTATTCAATTAGTGTATTGTTTTTGTTTTTGTCATGTCCAGTTGCACTATGTGTTGCTTAGTCTTGCACTTTCTTGTTATTTACAATATGTGTAGTCCAGGAGAGACAATGCTTTCCTCCACTGTATAATTGGATGTGGATGAGATGACAAAGCTTACTTGACTTGACTAGAAATAATATCGACATCAGCATATGACACACCACACATTATTTTAAAATGACTAATAATACGAAACCGATAGCACTGCAATTAACATCACGGACAGAAAATATTGAGGATTCCTAAGAGTCACAGTTTGACTCTTCTAAATTGACTTTGATAAAAAAATCTTAATTCTTCCCTGAGGCAATGGTCATTATATTTACAATGTGCCATACAAATTGTTCTCTTTACTCACAATCATTTGCCCACCTAATGGCATGTCTGGATATGCAGCTCTGCTAACTCATCCTGAAGGCAATAGAGTGATTGGAAAGACAGCTTTAATGAATCCAAATAAGTCAGGCCTGCTGAAATACCATCAGTTGTTGGCAGTCATTAAAAATATGCATATCACCATCCCCATTTCCAAGGTCCTCGTTCCCCCACACCAGGGAATGATAACGACTGAAATGATTTGGCGTGCTTGAGGTTGTCAGCATTGCCTCTTCCAATATGTTCCAGTCACATCCTATTTCTTCTCCTTCCATGCAAATTTTCTCTTCTGTCATGAGCTTTTGCTCCCTATGAGAAAAAAGAAAGAAAGATGAGAAAACAAGTCAAAGCAGAACCGTAATGACATCTATACTCTCATCAGCCTCCATTATTTCTCGTCTGTCATCTCTACTTAGGCTGTCAAAACTTTTGGTCCATGAAAACAAACTGTATTGGCATGAGTCTGCGGTGGAACCCTCCTCCTCCTCTCCTCTTTTTTTGCTTATTATATCAGTCTTTTTTTGTCTACAGTAACAATCCAGCTCACCGGTATTACTTGGCTACGGACCCAGTGACTGGACAGCTGTATGTGTCAGACACTAACTCCCGGAGGGTGTACCGACCACGGGCCCTTGCGGGTGAAATAGACCCGCAGCAGAACATGGAGGTGGTGGCAGGGACAGGAGATCATTGCCTGCCATTTGATGAAACTCAGTGTGGGGATGGAGGATCAGCATCAGAGGCTCTGCTTACAGGACCCAAAGGTGCAACTCTTACCTAAACCTCATAATGATACCTCTAGGTTAAAGAAACCAAATCAACTGTGAATAGAATAAATAATCCCGATGAGGTAAATTATTATTTTAAATCCAATTTATGAATCCTGAAGCTGCTTATATGTCAGAAGTGCTCCTAATTACTTTCAGTTGTAGAGCCTTATACAACAGTTCAATAATGCTGTAATACCATGGTAATCATGGCACAGATTCCAGCTGCTATGACAAGCTGAACTGAACTGAAGAGGACATCATGCAAGTGTTTTTTTTCTTGTCATAGTTGCAGTGAGAATCTTAATCCATGGTAGACACTGTTATGTATTTTAAGAAAGAGTGATTGACAGTTTAAAAGCGCGTGACTGCTTCCAGCAGCTAGAGAATTGACACAGAACTGTTTTCATTTCATCAGAGACAGAATGTATTGACAAAGTCATTCCCTCATTCTCCAGTGGTTTTGTTAGCATTTGATGAACACAGGATGATGGAATGTGTCACCTCTCTTCAGACAAAGCACTAAAACAAATGTAGCGCCACATTATGTAGCCCTTAGTGCCTTGTTTTTGGGGTAAGTACATTGCTGTTTGTGAAGAAACTCAAGCTTTAACTGATAAATCATGTTTTGAGGATTTCAAATTTGATAGCATGCGCTTAATCAAGGAAGGCTAGCCCTCCTGCTGGATATTCCCGAATGTACCTAATTTCATCTCATTCTAGTCTGGGACCCCCACTTCATTTTATCAGGATCTTAGTCAGCATCAGAGCATTAGAACCAGATATGTTACAGTTTGAAATAAGACATTCTGATTTCTCCACAATATGTTTCGATCACCTTTATCTAAAATCATGTGCAAATAAGGGAACACGGACAGGGAGACATTCCAAGGCTCTGTAAATATTAAAAAAACACTGATAGCACTGTTAAAAGGAACTGTCCCCACATGTAAGCATACATGTAATGCGATTCTCGATTAAGAATTTTAAGCAACCATCTACTTGAGTAATACATGAGCAGGCTGAATAACAAATGCAGTCCGGAGACCATCAAGTAACTGCTGGTTAACTTGACTTTTCAAAAAATTGTGCAGTCTGCCTACTTAAAAAAGTGACAAATTGAGAGTGTGTTCACTGATATGAAATGATAAGTTGGTTCAGTGGTCTTCAGTGGCAAGCAGAGGGAAGTATGAGCCAGAGGCAATGTAAGTCAATGAACAAGTGTGAGGAGTGAGAGCATGCTAGTGTGTTTTCCCTGAGTGGGACCTCTGTCCTTATTCCCAACAGTCTAAGATCTTGTCAGAGACATACAGGCCCATCAAACAACGCTCGGTCGGATACCCATTAAATGGGCTGTAGTTACCATAGCAACTTGCAGTCTATCACAAGTTGAGTTTAAAAATGGACTGGAACTGTGTACATCCTTACCTCAACTTCTTTGTTTCATCCTTAGAACAGACATTGAAAGAGAGGGGAAAAAAGACGCAGACAGAGAGAAGAAAGAAGGGTATAGAGCAAGCAGATGTACAAATACATCTTCTTCCACTTTTTTCTTAAGAAATTATTCAGCATGGGGAGAAGGAAGCATGTGAATAATTGAGAGTGATGCTTTCTGCAGTGACCTGAATAATGCGAAGCCAAACACGACACATGTAGGCACCTCACGTCGCTCGCTGGCTCATCCCAGCAAAGAGCACCACTGTCTGACCTCCACGTCTCTCTGCTTCACTCGCTTGCTCTTTGTTTCTCTCCTATTTCCACTCATCTGGGAAAGGTATTGTTGTGGACAAGAATGGACTGATCTACTTTGTTGATGGGACGGTGATTCGGAAAGTGGATCGAAATGGCATCATCTCCACTCTGATGGGGTCCAATGACCTGGCTTCAGCTCGTCCCCTGAGCTGTGATGCTGTCATGGATATCCGGCAGGTGAAAACAGCAAAAAACTGGAAAACTTCCTTCCTGCACTCAAGTTTTATAGAGTAGAAATACTCCAGAAGTGTACAAAAAATACCACATAATTTAGATACACTGCGATGGACTGGCATCTGTCCTGGGTGTTTCTCCACCTTTCGCCCAAT
This sequence comes from Chanos chanos, assembly GCF_902362185.1. Lineage (NCBI taxonomy): Eukaryota > Metazoa > Chordata > Actinopteri > Gonorynchiformes > Chanidae > Chanos > Chanos chanos. Next base: position 31,603,532 of record NC_044495.1, on the reverse strand, counting down.
GAACGCTGGGATAGGCTCCAGCACCCCCCTCGACCCTAACTAGGATAAGCGGCTTAGAAAATGAATGAATGAATGAATGAATGAATTTAAATATACTTATTCACAGTAATTGAATGTGTTCCCAGATGTGTTCTCCATTGCATACTATGTCATTACTTTAAGCATACATGCTACAATCCAAGATAGTAAAATAAATAAATGTGCTTTTTGAGGTGCACACTGATGCTAGTTCTAAAGTACATATATTCTCAGGAATGGATCATTAGATCCTAAACTGAGTAATTCAGTGTGAAACTGTTAAAGCTGTCCCTGACTACAATGGCTTCAAAGTTGAATTAGAACACAGAGAAATTAAGATGCTCAACATCTAATCCAAATTTGGCATGACTTCTTTCTCCTAAAGTCATTAAATGTCATAATGCATGATAAGCTAGAGGAGAACAAGCTCTTGGAGGGACTATTACAAACTAATCCAAGATAACATCACCATTAGTCAAAATCTGTCATGGAATGGTTTTTCTGCTAATGATCTGTGATCACTGTGTATGTGCCTCCAGGTTTCCCTGGAGTGGCCCACTGACCTGGCTATCAGCCCGACAGACAATTCTCTGTTTGTGCTGGATGGTAGCGTGGTTCTGCAGATCACTGAGGAGGGACAGGTTGTTGTGGCTGCGGGCCGACCTCTGCACTGCTCCATGCCCACTTCTGACCTGCGGGTGCCAGAGACACAGTGGGCCACCCACACCCATCTGGAGTCACCCAGCGCTATTGCTGTCTCCTTCAGCGGCGAACTGCTCATCACTGAGACAGATGAGAAGAAAATGAGCCGCATTCGCAGCGTGTCACCTGGCGGTGAGATCACTCACCTCGCAGGAGCGCCCTCTGAATGCGACTGCAAGAATGACGTAAACTGCGACTGCTACCTTACCGGTGACGGCTACGCCAAAGATGCACGACTGAATGCTCCGTCTTCTCTGGTGGCATCTCCCGACGGAACGCTATACGTTGCTGACTTGGGAAATATTCGCATACGCGCCATTAAGAAGAACCGTCCTGTGTTAAATGGCCTGAGCATGTTTGAAGTGGCGTCAGCAACTGAACAAGAACTGTACATGTTTGACATTAATGGGACACATGTGCACACTGCTAACCTGGTCACTGGAGATTACAAATATAATTTCAGTTACAGCAATGAAGGAGACTTGACTGCCATCACTGACAGTCATGGCAACACACTTCGCATTCGCAGAGATGCCAGCAGGGTGCCTGTCCGCATTGTTGCCCCAGACAACCAGGTCATCTGGCTAACCATGGGTTCCAATGGTGGACTGAAAACGTTTGGGGCCCAGGGGCAGGAACAGGTACTGCTCACTTACCATGGCAACAGTGGTCTCCTGGCAACCAAGAGCAACGCCAATGGGTGGACCACATTCTATGAGTGAGTATGGAGAGCAGGGTGTGGAAACTGTAGCGTCTTCTTGTCATATGTTCAAGAATTTATTGTTACAAAAATAACTTCATTTAATTTGCCTTTCTTTGCGCCTTAGTTTATGTGCTTGGTGTGCTATTTCAATAATTCTTACACTGTTCCTTCAATAGTATGCGTTTAAACAATATAAACAACTTAAAAAACTTATATAACCAATAGCATCCAGAACACTGTGCCCAAACAGGTTATTTATTATGCTGTACAGTAATTATAAACCATTTTCCTTAAAATCTTTAATGCTGCATTAACTTTAATAGGTAGTCACACACCAATGTTGCTGTGTAATGCATATTTTACATTGCTTTGGCAACACAAATCACAGAAATGGATTTTTGAAGGTAAATTGTGCAATCATTTCAGGGCATTGGTTGTTATAATTGCAATATGACCATGTAAATGGATCCTCTAATGTTGTATTTGACCTCAGTGTAAGTCCATTGGGTTTGTCAGACTGCTGCTCACTGTTATGTCTCCTCCAGCTATGACACTGAAGGCAGGTTAACGAACGTGACTTTCCCCACGGGAGGGGTAGTCAGTCTGGCCTGCGACACAGGGGCAGTGTCCTCCATAAAGGTGGAGACCTCTGAACAAGAGGATGAGGCTGGCATCACCATTAACCAGACAGCCATCCAAACAGTGTACACACTACAGCAGGGTAGGCAGCATGCTTGTGTAGACATAAACACAGACAATTTTTGTAGGGTTTTTTTTTTCATATTGTGAACATCCTTCACCTGAAACATAATGTGATTGTTTGTTATTTTTTAATTATTTTTTAGCTTTTGTTTTTAATGCTGGGTTAAGAGTTAATGTTGTAGGCTACCATAGCCTTTATCTTTCTTTCTTTCTTTCTTTCTTTCTTTCTTTCTTTCTTTCTTTCTTTCTTTCTTTCTTTCATTTCTATTATAAACACTCTTAACAGCCATAGTGGATCAGGTGTAAATTGTAGATTTCTCCTTGCTATTAGCCTTTTTCTGCAATTTCTGTAAGCATAGTGACAACATATTTTTATCATGTGAATGTGGGTTTAAGGTTCTGACAGTATTAATGGAGAAACCTCTGTGTTTTATTTAGCTGGAATAAAATCATTCTTGCCATTACAATGGCTGAGCCCGGTTTTCCAAGCATTCATATTTGCATTTGTTGACAAAGATGAGTTGTCTAGATTTTGACTAAGTTGATTCAATCATCATGCAATGCAAAAAGAAACAAGACATGAATGAAACATGAAAACATAAAAAACATGAATAGTAATAGAAACTACTCTATGTACTGTGCCATGCAAATTAAAAGCTAACTTGTGCATGTTCTTTGTACCTTTTCACTTATTTTTGTCCTTGTGAATACCATAGTAGTTGAGTGATTAAAAGAATGGTGTGTATTTGCCATCTTTAGAAAGGCTTCTGCATCTCTTGTTTTATAGATCAGTTTAGGAACACTTATGTGGCTGGCTATGACAATTCGCTGAGGATTCTTTACGCTAATGGGATGGACAGACATTACCAGATGGAACCACACATCCTGGCCGGCCCTTCCTGCCCCACTGTGGCCCATCGGAACATGTCTCTCCCAGATGACAGCGGGCAGAACCTGGTGGAGTGGCGATTCCGTAAAGAGCAGATCCGCTCAAAGGTCACTGTGTTTGGACGCAAGTTAAGAGTAAGGCTCAGTTCAACGGTCCAAAGAACATTGTGCAAACACGGTTCTGTTATTGCTTAAACAACCATTTGAGAAACTGTTTCATTTTGTTTCATTTGAAGTACGTCTTTCCAGTCAGTGCATCTATATTTTGAAATTTAAATCCTGTAATATGTACAATATGACAATTGTAACAACTTTCACATTTTGTTATGTATGTTTCACCTTTTTCAAAAACTAATGGGGTGGAAAAACTACAAAACATTTAGAATTTTGAATTTAAGTCAGGATATATCAGATTAGTGAATTGGAACTTCTCATCTGCTGTTAATCTTGCTTCTCATTTAACTGTAGTGAAAACACTTATTTTATGAACATGAGATAAAGCATCTTGAAAAAAATCAGATAGTAAAAGAATAAAACCAAAATTAAATAAAATAATCCATTCTCGGTAAACCACGTACCACGTCCAAATCCAGATGTGTGTGTTTTCTTGTCTGTAATTGAAAAGGTAAATGGGCGGAACATCCTGTCTGTTGACTATGACCGCACATTGAAAACTGAGCGGATCTACGATGACCATCGCAAGTTTCTTCTGAAGATTGTTTATGATGTGTCAGGCCAGCCTGCACTGTGGATGCCCAGCAGCAAGCTGTTCCCTGTCAACATCACCCGTACCACCGGAGGCCAGATCAGTGCCATCCAGTGGGGATCTGTCTCCGAACATGTGGAGTATGATGGACAAGGACGGATTCTGTCCAGAGTTTTCCCTGATGGAAGAACTTGGAGCTACACTTACCTGGAGAAGGTGAGGATTAACTTCCAACATGGGATATGGATATGTCACTCATTAAATCCAAAAGCTGGACAAGTTATAAGTAGAATGGAGGATCGCAATCATTGAAATATTTTTAGTTGAAACTGTAGATATAAAAAAGGAAAGTCTTTTATTGCTTGATCATTACAAATGCAGTAGTTAAAAATAAAATATAACAAGACCATTAACAAAGAAATGCAATAAAGCAATAGAACAGGGGTCAGAGGGTATTTTATATTTATATTTCTGGAATAGATTGTGTGATTAATTTAATTGATCACTGAGAAGCAGGAAGTCTCACAGATTGCAGTATTTAAAGGTTGTAAATCAAACCAGGAATGAAATAATTCTTCCTCCGGAACATACTGCTTCTGGAGAGGGGATGTTTGATTCATTCTCTCTCGAAAGCGCATACGCTATTTTTCTTTTGATAGAACAGTCCTGATTTACCATCTAAGTATTTCCGAACATTGTAATAAAACTTGGTCTGCTTCAAAGAGAAAAATTGTTTTTGGTCTTAAACTACCCTCAACCACACTTAACCTTTCTTTGTCTACTTTATATTTGTTGCTTTTCTTCTCCATCGCTTCTCTTCAGTCTATGGTCCTGATTCTGGCCAGCCAGAGGCAGTATGTGTTTGAGTATGACCCTCAGGGCCATCTATCTGCTGTCACCATGCCAAATGTGGCACGCTACACCATGGAGACTGTCCGCTCAGTGTGGTACTACCGTAATATCTACCATCCACCTGAGAGCAATGCCTCTGTTGCTGTGGACTACGCAGAGGATGGGCGGTTGTTAAGGCAAACACACCTGGGCACAGGCCGGCTGGTCCTCTATCGGTACCGTTGGCAGAGTAAGCTGTCAGAGGTTCTTTATGATAGCACACGTGTAAGCTTCACCTACGATGAGATGGCAGGTGTTTTGAAGACAGTTAACCTGCAGAGTGAAGGCTTTATCTGCACACTACGCTACCGACAGCTTGGTCCACTGGTAGATCGACAAATCTATCGCTTCAGTGAGGATGGCCTCGTCAACGCCCGCTTCGACTACGCCTATGACAGCAGCCTTCGTGTGAGCAGCATGCAGGGTGTTATCAACGAAACACCGCTGCCCATCGACCTCTATCAGTATGATGATATCTCAGGAAAAGTAGAGCAGTTTGGCAAGTTTGGTGTGATCTATTATGACATCAACCAGATCATCTCCACTTCGGTGATGACCTACACCAAGCACTTTGATAGCTATGGTCGCATCAGAGAGATACAGTACGAGCTGTTCCGCTCACTGCTCTTCTGGATCACTATTCAATATGACGAGGCTGGCCGAGTCACCAAAAGGGAGACTAAGATCGGCCCCTTTGCCAATGCCACAAAATATGGTTATGAATATGATGTGGATGGACAACTGCTGGCTGTCTATCTGAATGAGAAATTGATGTGGCGCTATAGCTATGACCTCAATGGGAATCTGCACCTGCTGAATCCTGGCAGCACTGGCCACGTAACTCCCCTGCGCTATGACCTACGAGACCGAATCACACGTTTAGGAGATCTTCAATACCAGATGGATGAAGATGGTTTCCTGAGGCAGAGGGGCTCTGAGATCTTCCACTACAATTCCAAGGGCCTCTTAGAGCGTGTCTACAGCAAGACCAAGGGCTGGAGTGTCTGGCACCGCTATGATGGCTTGGGTAGGAGGATCTCCACTAGATCCAGTCTAGGCCATCACCTGCAGTTCTTTTATGCTGATTTAAGCCACTTGAGTCGGATAACACATGTATACAATCACACCAGCTCCGAGATCACCTCTCTCTACTATGACCTGCAGGGCCACTTGTTTGCCATGGAGCTCAGTGGGGGAGCTGAGTTCTACATTGCCTGTGACAACACCGGCACTCCACTGGCAGTCTTTGGCAGTGATGGAGTCCTTCTTAAGCAGATGCAGTACACAGCCTTTGGTGAAGTCTTCTTTGATTCAAACCCTGAGCTCCAGTTAGTGATGGGTTTTCACGGTGGGCTCTATGAACCCTTGACAAATCTGTTGCACTTTGGGACACGGGATTACGACATTATGGCAGGCCGCTGGACTACAGCTGATATTACTGTCTGGAAACAGATTGCCAAGGACCCTGCTCCTTTTAACCTGTACATGTTCCAAAACAACGATCCAGTCAGCAAAGTGCAGGATGTCAGAGAGTATGTCACAGGTATGACAAGGTGTCCTTTACTTCTCTCAGCCAAAATTCATCGGCAACATTGATATTGCATATTGTAATGCATCTTGAATCTAACATAAGTTAATAGACTCTACAGAACTTCAGGGTGGTGCTAAATATGCATGTGTTCTACCAAGATGAAGTACATTAGCAATAAGAGTTATGTCATCGCAGTCAGATGTGGATTTTTGTGATCAGCAAGACTGTGAACATGCATTGTAATAAGTAGAAGTCAGTTAATAAAGCAGCCTGTAGGTCTGTTGGAACATTAGGCCCTATCTGCTTTTCATTACTGCTGTTAGATGTTGCAAATGTAGCTCTATATCTGGTCATTATGTGTATAAATGTTTTACAGATGTAAATAACTGGCTAGTAACATTTGGATTCCATCTCCACAACACAATACCTGGTTTCCCGGCCCCAGTCTCTCAGTTGAATCAACCGTCTTTTGAACTAATGAAGAGTCAGCAGTGGGATGAGCTGCCGGTTGGTATATCTTACAGTGATACAATTGAAATGAAAGAATTTTTAAATAAAACATTTTAGTCTGTGAATTATTTTCCATAAATAACATTTCCTTTGCTAACACCTTTGTCCACCAAGGATCCATAAAATATTATTTTCATTGCTTTTATTTTTTGTCAATATTTTTAAGTAAGTGAAATTTGGTTGAACGGTTTTATATGTTTATTGATGTGACATGTAATGTTTTGTATGTTCAATTTTTTCGTTATGTGGCATGAGTTTTCTTTTTTTTTCCCATATAACTATTATGTACAGAATTTTTAACAGGTCAGTTACCTGTGATCAGAAACAAGGAGGGGAGCAAGATTAATGTAATGCTTCTTTAGTCTGTGCCATGATGACTGTTAGCATGATGACTTATCACTTGGTCTCTTGAAGACAGTCGAGTCTTGGGCTGACATTCATGAACCATCTCAAAGTTTTTAAACTCTCCCAGATGCTCAGGATGAAATGATGGAGCTTTGCTGCAATTCTTACTTTTATGAATAAGAATTATTCATCAACAGTGCTTCGCCCTAAAAGTATTTCTAATTTGACTTAGAAATTTAGAAATTTAGAATTCATGGGCGCTTTATGATGTATCACGATGATGAAAGCAAACAGAGCAGAGACATTTTAAGACCTGTCTCAAAACTAAGGAAATCCGTACTTATATATGATGTAGACTATTATAAATGATTTATATATCCCGCGCGAGCCCTATCTTGGGGCAGCTGTTGGCCCCAAAGATTAGTGAAGTGAGCTTGGGACCAAAAGGTTGCCAGTTTGATTCCCTGGACCGGCAGGAAAAAAACTGGGCTGGGCTGGGCTGGGCTGGGTGAACAGTGCTTTCCCCTCCCTCAATATGCATGGCTGAAATGTATTTGAGCAAGGCATCTAAACCCCAATTGCTCCCCGGGCGCTGTGGTTGTGTGGCTGCCCACTGCTCCAGGTGTGTGTGTGCTCACTGCCTCCTAGTGTGTATGTGCTAATTGCTGACTACTTTCAGTATGCATGTGTGTGTGTGTGTGTTCACTCATTCAAATGGGTTAAAGTGCAGGGACCCAATTTCCCCTAGGGGTTTAATAAAGTATGAATAAAAATTTTTTTTTTTTTAAGAAAATATGATCAGTTATATTGTATATATAGATTTGGTAGAAAGTCTGTAAGAGACTTCATTAGAGAACATTACTTAAACTGCAGCCAGAAACTGTTCTTTGAACTGAAGTCACCACCATGTTGTGATTCCTGGCAGCCGCACATAAAAATATCCCAGCAGAGAATAAATTTGAATCTGTCTTAATATTTTTTGATGTGACATCACATCATTTTGGCAAAATGAGTGAAATAAATCGACACTGACAACCATTTTACTGCTTCAAATATTGCAAAATTACCCTGAGAAAGACCATCAGAATTTTATTTCTCATTTCCTTTCTTGAACGCCCCCTATGCAGTATTGATTTTATGCCAGAAGTCCGTTCAGTGCAGCTCATGGGAGTAAATCAAACGTTTTCTGAATATCAGCCCTGATCTCACAGATATTTAATTTCTTTTCAGTCTATGTATGGCATTCAGCAAGAAGTCAACCGACAAACCCGGGCCTTTCTGATGTTCGAACGCCTGCAACATGTCCAGTTTGGCCAGTACCAAAAGCTAGAGAAACCTTGGCTGTGGTTTGCCTCTAGTGAGTCTGTAATTGGCCGAGGAGTCATGCTGGCCCTCTACAAGGGTGTTGTGGTTACCCGTGCCTTGAGTCTGGCCAGTGAGGACTGCGTCAAGGTTGCAGCCATTCTCAATGGTGCCCTCTACTTGAAGGATGTCCACTTCAACTTGAATGGCTACGACACATATTTCTTTGTCAAAGCAAGCACACCTGAGGTGGACTTGGCCACCCTGCGGCTAACAAGTGGAAAGAAGGTCCTGGAGAATGGTGTTAATGTTACTGTATCACAGTCTACTGCTGTGGTGGGTGGGCACACACGCCGCTTTGCTGACGTGGAGTTGAGCCGCAGCAGGCTGACACTTCATGTGCGCTATGGGACTACACTGGATGAGGAGCGGGCTCGTGTTCTTGAGCAGGCCCGACAGAAGGCGCTGTCACATGCATGGACACGTGAGCAGCAGCGGGTACAGGATGGGGAGGAAGGTGCCCGTCTGTGGACAGAAGGGGAAAAGAGGCAACTGCTCAGTACAGGAAGAGTACAGGGATATGATGGATACTATGTGTTGTCAGTGGAACAGTACCCTGAACTAGCTGACAGCGCTAATAATATACAATTCCTCCGGCAAAATGAAATTGGGAAGAGGTAGCGAAAACACTTCACTCTTTGGAAGACTCCTCACTTACAACAGGTTTGAAAAGGTTGGAGAGATATCAAGGTAAAGTTAGCAAGACATAGTTAATAAAATCAGTTATGGGAGAAATTCTCTGTTCTGATGAGGGTAGAATAAAACCTTTAAACAACGCTGTGCGTTGTGGCTTGACAGGGTGTTGACTTCAATGCACAATTCAAAGCCTTTCCAAGGCTTTTACTGTGGAGCACAAGAAGATCATACAGTAAAGTTTGTCAACACAGATACCAGAAATAGAGTCAAGTCTTCTTATAAGTTTATTTATGTATTTATTTACTTATTTTTTTTATTTATTTATTTTACTTAACCCCCATAAATATATGATTTGAAGCAATGCATAATTTAAAGAAGAGTTGGAAAATATTAAATGTTTACAAACATATATATTTCTGTGCTTCAACAGAAATACTATGTATTAAAACAGGTGGTTCTCATACACAAGTGTCCCTGAAAGTATTTCATTTGTTTTTGAATGTTTTTCCTCTACAGTATTAAAGATTTTGTACTGCACTTTTGAAGGTGATTTGAAGCAATGTACAGTGATTCGAACAGACCACCTTCTCTCAGCGCTGCTCTAATAATAATGTTGTTCACACTCAATTTTCCAATTCCCAGGTTTTATTGTTTACATTATAAATTATAGTCCTGAGAATAAATTAATCACATTTCAAGTATATTTTAACAGTCTCATACAATAACAAAAAATTAAAAATGTAATCTGAGCACAGTAAACAAATTAATTACAGCAGATGTCTATATACTTATGTATAGTAAATGAACATTTCCTTGCTTTTTTCTAATGAATTGAAGTTATCTCTTCATTGTGTTACAGTTCCAGAAGATGCAATTTATGTAAAATGTTTATACTGAGCAAATAAAAGGCAAAAGATAAAATCTCAGATTTTGTTATATTTGAAAATGTGAGAAAAAATGTAAATGATCTGAAAAAGTCAGGTTTCACTGTGAACAGAGGAGTCATGTTTCACTGTGAACAGAGGAGTTCATCATTTTAACTCCAGTTTCAGTTTGTAATTGGGACAGATAGATTTATATAACCAGCCTTCACAATGATGTCAGCTCTTTAATCAGAGTTTAAATCAAGTTCTTTCAGCATCAGCTTTTCATGGACTGAACAGGCAAACCGCCTATGAGGATTTCTGATTGGCAACCATTAGTCCGGTCGACCAGAAGCATATGCATAATCAGTAAATAAATATGAATTATTTAATAAAACAACTTATTATACTGTTCTGTGGACAGCCATTTCAACATGAGGCCCTGCTATCATCTAGAATTAGGAAGCAAAGGAAAAACTGATAAGCTAATCTAGCGCGAATCTAATGTCATTCTATCAGACCGAAACTTTTGAGGCCCTGCAGTTGCAAAATAAAGACCATAAGAGACCATCTGAGTAGCTCTTATGTTGTCTGGAGGAGTGGTTCTCAATCCTGCTCCTGGGGGACCCCTGCTCTGCAAGTATTTGTACCATCTTTCCCTGCTTTGCCTACCTGACTGAACTCATCAGTGGCACTTTTGATTGGCTGAGCACACCTGATTTAATCAAGAGCATGTTAATCACACTAATCAGGTGTGTTTGGAGCAAGGATAGATAGAAGATACTCAGAGCAGGAGACCCCAAGGAGCACGATTGAGAACCACTGGTCTAGAGCTTTAATTATGTTCAAGACAAGGATAGGAAAAAAATAAAGAAAGAAAGAAAGAGAGAGAGAGAGAGAGAGAGAGAGAGAGAGAGAGAGAGAGAGACAAAGAGACAGACAGACAGAGGAATGTATGTATGTAAATTCTAAACTGCTGCTACAACAAAAGTATTTATAAAAAAGTATAAAAGTATATATACATATTTTTATGTAAAGAAGCCATTATTGACAGGAATGAAAACCTCTGAAGCTATATCTTCACTTTAACATTCCCTCTTCTGAATGAGATCATTTTAACAATGATTTTATCTTCAAAATGCTATATTTTGGTGGTAGAAGAGCTAGCAAGCAACTGCTTTAAGCGAGACTGATTTCTAGTCAGATTAAAAAGCACAAATATTTTTGTCCAGATTGATTACTCTTGTCTCCTCAATAGCCGATGAATGAGGATCAAAAAAAAAAAAAAAAAAATACTGCCAACCATTATAAGTATATCTATGCTGGCTTAAATATCAGAACATTCAACTGCTTAGCTTTGTAATCTTGCAATAAGAAAAATATGGAGTGTGTGTTTTATTATACCTTAGATTCTGTATTCTCTCTTCGTACCATGTATTCTCATAATTCTCTCCCTTCTAATGTTAGCTAAAATTGCTGTGCTAATCATTTTTTAAGAATGTGTATAGATAAATGCTCAATTATGAGTCATCTAGCCTTAAATAGTGCAGACATTTTGCAAAGAGATTAAAAAGGAGAGAAAAAAATAAAACCCCTATCATCAAAAAAGAAGTCTCACAGATACTTAATCTTGAAATGACATTAAAATTGTTTCCCTGTCCGTCAAAAGTTAGATTTGCAGCATGGTGACAATTAAATTTTATTCTGTGTTTGGGAGCACCCAGCTGTGTAACATTCCCATAATTCCTGAGAGTAAATCTCTTAAAAAATGTACATGCTTTCATCTACACGGCAGAAGGGGGGACATACTGTGAAACAGCACTGTCATTGACTTTTAGTTGATTTAGATTGTAATAATTGCTTTCCGAGCCAGCAATGATGAGTGGCTGATTAAAGACGGAGGAGTATAAACAGGCCAAGAAAATGTGCCTTTACAATCTCTGAGAGCCACGTCTGTTAATCAGGGGGAAAATGACATAGTCTGCACTCAAAATTACCAGGTGCCCTAATTTAGCTTTTGAAGATTTTAAACCTTCTTCCCCCATATGGTCCAGTAGTGGACATAGCATGAAATGTATAGTAATGAGCCAAAACCAAAAGTGTTATAAATGTTATCAATAATAAGGCTGAATTTGTGAATTTCTTTCTCTTTTTAACATTCTTTATGCCATAATAAAAAATGAAAATATGCAGAAGAAGAAAAAAAAAACCTGTGCTTGATGATATAAACCTTTGCTTGATGATAAATTTTGTACACTATAAAACTTATTATATTCTGTGTGGACAGAATGAAAGAGTAGCAGAATTTTGCTCTGGAAGCCCCGACTTACAATGTTGTGCTTTGTCTCCCTCTTTTGACAGCCGAGTATGGTGAACATCCCTTTGGTTGGTAAATTAAGGTGAAATTTAATCCGATTAGATATTAGCAAAAATAGCAGACCAGTGTCTTATTGAGCAATAATGTAAGTCCATGAATAGCAAACATAAAACAGTGCTACATAAAATACTCATGGTAAAACTCTACAGTCATAAAACTAGGCTAATCATCATCATCATCATCATCATCATCATCATCATATTTTTCTGGAAGTGAATCAAACTTCTAGTAAATTTTCTGCTCAAACAGCCATGCTGTGTTTTACTGTGAGTTTTTAGTTATCAAAAACCATTAGATCCATGAAATCACAGTATGATTGCTGACTTTGTGATTTCCTGGGTTGGGATCTCTGCTCATTGGTTCAGATTATGGAGCGAAGAATGGCTACTTGAAGTAGGAGACCACTGAAGGTTTAGAAACACTGATGAAGGATGAATGACTGGGACTGGATTACATTCTTTCCTTTTTTCTCTTTCATTGTGTAGCTCGTTGATGTAGTATGAGAGCTGAGATATCCTTCATTGATATGGCATAAGAGCTGAGATATCCTTCATTGATATGGTATAAGAGCTGAGATATCCTTTACTGATGTGATATAACAGCTGAAATATTCTTTATTGATGTTATATAAGAGATGAGATATTCTTTATTGATGTTATATAAGAGCTGAGATATTCTTTATTGATGTGGTATAAGAGCTGAGATATTCTTTATTGATGTTATATAAGAGCTGAGATATCCTTTAATGATGTGGTATAAGAGCTAAGATATTCTTTATTGATGTTATATAAGAGCTGAGATATCCTTTACTGATGTGATATAAGAGCTGAGATATTCTTTATTGATGTTATATAAGAGCTGAGATATTCTTTATTGATGTGGTATGTCGTGCCAATGGTATATGGAAATTCTGGTTAATGGTTCACTGTGAACATTAGACTTAATACTGTAAGCTGTATACTTAGACTTAATACTTAGCTGTAACCATAACCTTATTTCAGAACCTCAACTCGGTGAAATTACAGATATTCTGAAAAACTCTATTTATAGCTCAAAGCTCTGAACACTGAACCTAGAAATTATTCAGAATAACTCCTCATTAGCCGTACATATAATAAATAACAGCATTAAAGTAGCAAGTACAATAATACTCTTCGAATTCAATACCTCTAGCTAACGAAGTTCCTGAATCACCACATTCAGTAACTTGGAAATAATTTACCACGTACTCAAAGGGTAGGAACACGAACGTACACGTTTATTACAACGATCAAACTCAAACGATACAGAATGAATGTAATGTTGAATAAATTGGAAATCAGGTGGAATTAAGGTATATGCACTACAAACACACACATACAACAGCATCTTAACTACTCACAAGAAGACAAACAGCTAACCGTAGACAATAACAATATCCTCATTCTATCTAGTGTGGTTACTTACACACATGGTGGCTAAGTGGTAAGGTGTTGGTCTCGTAAACCAAAGATCATGGGTTCAATCCCCATCCGTGCCTTGGAAATCTTGTGTGCCCGTTAATGATAGTTAATATTATAAAACCCAGGGGTGGCGTGGTGGGTAGAGCCATACTCTCATAGCTTCGATTCCCGGTGTGGATGATGGGCTGGCGACATGTCCAGGGTCCCATCTTTCGGGCAGCCATGGTCTAAAGGTTAGAGAACTGGGCTTATGACTGGAGGGTTGCCGATTCGATTCCCAGGCCCAACATCTGCAGTTGTGCCCTTGAGCAAGGCACTTAACCCTAATGCTCCCCAGGTGCAAGGAATGCTGCCCACTGCTCCTGCATCTGGTGTGTGTACTGGTGTGTTGGATGGGTTAAATGCAGAGGACAAATTCACTGTTCACAGTGTGTGTGTGCAGTTACGGTAACTTAAACTTAAACAAGAGGGAAGGAGAGAAAAGGGATGAGGAAGAAGAAGAGCAGGCCCAGCCATGTTCAGGTATGAGAAACCGGAATTACAGATGTTGGCAGTAGGAGACCATGAGCGAGACTTTGTGTTGGTGCCGGGAAAGTCTTTTAACATTGCGGATCTTCTGTAGCGGAGCCTGTGACGATTCTTCGTGGAGACGAGCAGGACAATGGACGGACTTACGTTACCGCTGATACAACCGGAGCCCAACTGACACTTTGTCGAACTGTAGCGTATCGGAACCGAAAGCTGAACCGTAATATAATTGAACTGAAGGATAGCAGGGAGTCCAGCATTTTATCTGATATGCAGATGGGGGTGGCTGCTATCCTTTTGAGGGTGTCTCTGCCTGAAGGGAGGAGACACTCCTTGAAATTTAGAAATATTAATTTGAACTCAGCTGAAATAATTTTACATAACTTTTCCCCATTAAAGTATCGTAAAATTACGTTAGCTTACTTGTATCTGCCGCATTTTATGCTTCCGAACAAGACCAAATATGGTTTCTTTATCAAACAGCACAGTTACTCCGATGGTCATAAAATTAGGTGCTCGTGTCTTGGCTCCTGGTTATTTATAAGTCCTACCGCGCTTTTATGACTACAGGAATGGCTATGGCTTGATACGCATACTTATTTGATAATGCCATATGGTTAGTTTAATATTCCTTTTGTCTTACATAGTTTGTGCCCAAGTGGAGCAATGCAGATGGGGTCTGTGGCATGGTCCGAATTCCATTCTCACCAGGAACTAACCTCCTGAAGTGATCTAGTCTCCCTCGCAATTAAACGTTATCAGCATTTGACCAAGTGGTCTGGGGTATCTGCACTAAAACATCGAGCCTGGTGTCTGTTAGATGTTAGAAGGAGGGGTTTCTGTTTTGGTGTGCGTCGGTCCTGAACACAGGGAGGTCTGGGCCATAAAAGAGAGAACTGGGATCAAAGGGGATGGGGATAGAGAGGCTGAGTGAGAATGATAGAAAGAGGTAGAAGAAGGGTGAAAAGAGGTGGAGAGTTTACACAACTGCAACTTTAATTACTAAGGAACACAAAAGGTTAATAAACGTCCTTTTCTTTTTGAAAGCTGTATCGTGCCCGCCCGACAGGTAAAGGAGCTGAGATATCCTTTATTGATGTGGTATAAGAGCTGAGATATCCTTTACTGATGTGGTATAAGAGCTGAGATATCCTTTATTGATGTGGTATAAGAGCTGAGATATCCTTTAGATTAGGACTATTAGAACTAAATATGGTCTTGAACATATTTCAAAGCCAATGTTTTTAACTTTCCTTTTACATTTTGTGGAATAATTTATCTATGTATTTAAAATTCTGGGTCAGTACAGAGTTAAAGAACTGCTTCAACATATATATTCCCAAACTTGTCTGGGGACCTTGAACAGACATTTTGGTATATATTAAAGTATGTGATGTAATTTAAATGTCTAAAACTACACAATCATTTCTCCTAAGAATTAATTTATTGCCTTTAAACAGGTTAGGATTAGAGTTTGGAGTTCATCTGGTTACTGGTCCTCTTGGTAATTAAATGACTGTAAAATGAGCTCTGCTGAAATGGGTCCTCTTACTTATTAACTGGATATTGCTTCAGTTATCAGATGAATTCCATATTTTTCCCTGGTGAAATGCCACCATTATTTGGTAGAGCTATTTTGTTAGCGCTATTATATACAGGCTCTCTCCACACACACACACACACACACACACACACACACACGCACGCATGCATGCGCACACACACACACACACACACACACACACACACACACACACACACACACACACACACACACACACACACACACACACAAAAACTCTCAACTTCAGTCAGTAACTTTAAAGAACATTTAGCTTCACAGGATGATCACACAAGAGAACATGATTTAAGAAGAACATTGATAATGAGCGCTGATGTGTTGTACCATGGTTATAGATAAATTGTGGTCAATGGTTCACTGTGAATATTAGACTGAATAATAACACTTAGCTATACCATAAGCTTGTTTAAGAATCTGAACCCAATTAAGATACAGTTAATCTGGAAAACTCTATCGCTCAGCATTCTGAAGAATGAACCCGGAAATTGTTCAAAATAGCTCTTCATTAGTGTTAACATACATTAAAATGATAGCATTAACGTAGCAAATAAGATAATACTCTTAGTTTTCAAGGAGTACTGAATTCAAAGTTTCTGGATCACCACAGTATCAGAATGATACCTTTATGCATGTATTATTACTTATGTGGTAAGGGCAATAACAGGAGAATGGGGAAAAGGCCGACTACACAACCTGCGGAATTACCCCAAGAAATACTGTCCCAAGAACCATGAGTATTGTTTGGGAATGGATAAGGCACTCATTACTGATACAAGACAGAGAACCTTGAGTATTGTTTTGGAAATGGACAAGGGACACAGACTCATTATTGATACAAGACAGAGATGTGTTCTCAGAATAAACCAAATGTTTTATTGAAATGATCAGATGAATCACATAGGCAGGGACTGGAGATGCTGGGGAGGAAAAAACATAAAAAGCCAAATGAAAGTTCTGAGACCTGAGAATAAGGGGAATAAACACAACACTTTATTACAAATTTAGTAGGTCCTTAACACAACATCTAAAACTATTGAACCCTAAGATATCTAAACTGCCAGTCCAACATGAACTAAGCAAAACTAAGAAAACTGAACTGAGGCCACTTGGGGAGAGGCAGACTACACTGAGGGGTGCCCAGGGGTGCTACCACTTACTCACCACAGCAATCTCACAGCAAAAAAAAAAGTGTAATCTATATTCATGTCCCAGTGCCTTTACTCACATGCACCAAGTGTAGGGACCTCACCATGGGTGCCTAACCTTCCAACAATATGGCACTCTGTTCACTGAAAAGAAAAGGAACTAATACAGAAAGAATCCAACAAATACACAACCCAGTAGATTTAGCAATGCAGGCAAAGGAATAACAGCTCAAACGAACCTAAGGCAAAACAAAACAATAAGGAACAAAACAGCAATGGTAAAACAACAGTGGCAATGGCTAAACAGCAGCAGGTGAACCACCTCTGGTATGGGGTACTGACACACAAGATCACCTCAGGGTGGGCAGGGCAACTAAAATAGACAATGTCATTAGTTTAAGGCTCTTGCCCATTAATATAATGGGCTATATTATATAGGATGCATACCTTGGGGGTTGTAGAACCCAATAATGTAATAACTTCCTGATAATGTAATAAAAATCTCCACCTAACTCCATTAAAAATGTAATAAAACCTGATAATGTAATAACTTTCCAATAATGTAACTGAATGTCTTAACCAATAATGTAATAATCATTAATGTAATAAATCTATTGCATTATTGGTACAGAGACTATTTCATTATTGATTAAGACATTTTATTACATTATTTGGAGGTTATTACATTATCAAGTTTTATTACATTTTTGATGGAGTTAAGTGGAGATTTTTATTACATTATCAGGAAGTTATTACATTATTGGGTTCTACAGGGGCTCAAATACAAAACATGCTCAGCCAACAGGTCAAATCAAGGAATCTACACTGGAACTCCAAACACAACAAGCCACAGCAAAGACAGAGGACAAGAGCAAAAGGGTGAGCACATTCTGACAGGCGCTTTAAACAGTCTGGCCCTGATTAGGAAATTGGCTGGAGGAGGAGTCAGGCCTAGGGCTGCGTTCACTAACTCTAAACATGGATGCTACATTCACTTGTCCTAGGGGAGCGGTCCCCACCACAGGCATGCTTAACCAAAAGGAGCTCTCTGAGTGAAGCTCTAGTGGAGTTACCCACAGTAATGGGAGTGAAAGTAGGAGAGGAAAGGGAGAACAAGAGCAGGGTAATCCACGTTCAGGTGACAGAGACCAGAGTTACTGAGGTTAATTTTAGGAGAATGCGAGCGGAATTTCGTGTCGACGTTTTAGCATCATGGATCTTATGAAGATGTGAAACCGGGCCAATTCTTCACAGAGACAAGCAGGACAGAAAGGATAGACTAGATGACGGTTTACAGGCACACACAGCTGCACTGGCCTGAGCTGAGCTGAGCTGAGCTGGGGGTTAGCAGGGTGTCTGTTTTTTTTTTGTTTTGTTTTGTTTTTTAACTGATTTGGAAACAGGGGTGCTGCTGTCCTTTTGAGGTTGTCTCTGCCTAGAGGGAGGAATGTGGGAAGTTTTAACCTGAGTTTATCTGTAAATCTGGTTGTCTAAAAGCCTTCTTGCAGCACAAAAAGTCTCTCTTCCAGAGGGACAATGTCCTTGCCTAGGCACAATGTGTATTTGGCAGGTTCATTTGAGCATAAAGTGTTTCCTGAGAAAAGAAAGGGCTACCCCAGAATGAAAGTTCATTTGGCCCTCCATTACGTTTGTTTAAGTTACAAATTAACCCTGATGCAAATATTTAAGCATTGATTCTCCAAATCTGATGAGTTGTACAGCTCAAATCTAGAATATTTATCAGGTCAGTTAAGGAAGAACTGACAGAGAGGTGGATGTTATGTAACTAAAGTGGACAAAACTTAGTTTCAGCATGATGGCATTACATAACCATGGTTCTGGATATAGGGCATATCTGATGTATTGAATATTTTTAAACTTTCTCATAGACGCAGGGTGTCACTGAAGCATTGAATATTTCTGTGCTTTGAAATCCTCATTTGCTCGGCCTACATCCTCTGGCAAAATGTTTTTGCCATTTATTTCAAAACAACTAGCATAACCACCTTGGGACACGCGTGCCAAAACGTGAAGTAGCTTGTAAACCACTCGGCTAAACCGATTTAAAATGGCATCGAATTGGCAAGCAGCAGTCAGCCAATATTTAGCACATTACACAGCGTACACAGAAACAAGAATACTCATCAAATATTGCACACTCTGTTGATGTGGCTTATGAGTTGATTACAAACTAGTTTCCCCTGCCTCCTCACACAACATCTGAACTAATACATTTGAATTTGAGCTCAACTCCACAACTGGAATGCAGCTTCCACTGTACCGCACCATGATACCAAAGGAGCAGTCTCTGCTGTAATTCCCAGAGTAACGGGCCCTATCTAGTAAGTGAACCAGGGAGTTAACACGACCTGACCAATTTTCAGCTGAGTTTTCATCTGCAACTGAACTTGTTCACAGAATCTCATGGCCCCAATCACTGGACTTACATTGCTAAGCAGTTTAATTGCTGTGTAGTTTGAGCTCAACATTGTCTGAAAAAGATGTCAGTCAACATATATTTGGGAAGTGTTTTTGAGCATATAAAATATGTGTTTTGTGACTTACAAACTTTGTTTTTGCCGTTTTCTAGCCCTTCAGCCTTGGGCTACAGTCTGTAATTGTAAACATACATAGTCTACCTCATAAAGTGACTGGTGAGTGTAGGTCCTAGGTGTGTGTTTCTATTAAAGTGGACAGTGAGTGTTTCTTTCCTCTGTGCTTCGTTTCCAAAAACAAGAACCTCTCTTAATTAAGTTATAGGAGGCTGACACCCGCAAACTGATCTTCTGAAAAAAAAAAAAAAAACAATAACAACAACAACAAGGAAAAAAACTAATGCAAATATAAACAAAACAAGTTTGTGTTTAGGTGGTTTATCATCTCTCTAGCTTCCAAACTGTCAGTTCTAAATTGTTTTCAAATTTTGCCATGCGCTTAACAGATTTCAAAGTACACTGTGTTCATTAGAAAAAAAAACATCCACAAAATGACACTGGGAAAGAGGTGGGCTGGCTCTAAGCTTGATTGGTCACTTTCCACTCAACAGGAACCTTTAAATGGCAGCTCAAATGGAGGAAAGGTTAGTCTGAGTGGAGGAGGAGGGAAAGAAAAGCATCTTTTGTTGCCAGGGATCTTCAACCATGAGTGGATGCCCTTACTTTCAGAGGCGACACCAGTGCGTACTTTTGTCATGGAAACATTTTTACTTTTTAGCAGCTCAATGTGTTGCGTTAAAACAAAGGTGGCCATGTTTGAGCATCTGTATGTTTTTAGTCATTTGTTTGTGTGTTTGCAACAATAGGCTAATAAACAAGCTGGATGAAGAGGTGGATGACTCACAGGAAGGGACCAACAAGGCCAGCAAAGGAGGCATTATCTATGGAGACTACTTGCAGGTAATATTAACCATACTTCTAAAAGTCAATGGAAATAAACTAAAATGCCCTCCACCCACAAACAAACAAACAGACACACAGACAGACAGATGGACAGACGGACAAACTGACAGACAAAAAAACTGTATTGTTCAGTCTGACTTTGATATTAATAACTGTTTCAGTGTCGTGGAAATGTGTGGTTGTAAACAAATAGTCATGTGCTCTGCTTCTAAAACATTACATTTGTAAGAGTTGCACCCAGGAAGAACTTGGCACTGCCAATGAATGTACTCATTTTAATCCAATG
Organism: Chanos chanos; assembly: GCF_902362185.1. Taxonomy (NCBI): domain Eukaryota; kingdom Metazoa; phylum Chordata; class Actinopteri; order Gonorynchiformes; family Chanidae; genus Chanos; species Chanos chanos. The sequence continues at coordinate 31,582,917 of NC_044495.1, read as the reverse complement.
TGTGTCCTATCTGAATTCCCTGTTGGCACATGACTGTGTTCTATTCTAAGTGTTTGTTTTGTGACATGGATTGGTTTTCAAGAAGTTCAGCACACCACAGTACAGGGCCCATGGAAGTACTTAGAACATCAGTGAAAAATTAATCACAGATGCATATGCTTGCCTGGATGACTGATGTGAAGATAGCTAGTTTCACTGCTGGAGAGAGTTTTAGTGGCTTTGAAGCTTTATGAGCTTGATGAATGATCCAATATGAAGTATGAAAAGGAAAAAAGAAGAAATACACCAGTTGGCATTGCATTTCTAAATTCTAATCTTATCCTACCTAATACCAGTGCTTTGGTTTATCTTTTCAACGAAACCTTATAACTAAATTGTGTATATTACTTACACAGACTAGGGGTGGAGAATGTTCTTTTAATTCCCCTAACTCTGCACTTTTTCTAAAAGTCTTTTTATTTGCTTTGTAAATGGCAGCTGGACAAGATTGTGACATCACAGTTGCTTCAGAGTGAATTGAAGGGAAACAAAATCCATGATGAACATTTGTTTATTGTCACTCATCAAGGTAAAACATGGACACACACATACACCTGACCAATGGCCCTAAAGAGTAATTTAATTTCACATTTATTTTACATATACACTTTTTTTTCAAATGGTACTGTTGACATTTGAATATGAACAACACACATGCACTGGATTTATGAAACTTTTAATAAAAAAGGAAATATCAGCCCACATCATGTAGAATTAGTTATTGAAAATATTTTTCTTTCAAAATCTTGTCTTCAGCTTATGAGCTCTGGTTTAAGCAGATCCTGTGGGAACTGGACTCAGTCAGAGAGATCTTCATCAGTGGACATGTGAGGATACAACCCAAACACACAGACACACACGCACACACACACAAACACACAAACACTACTCACTCGTAGACATGCCTTTGTTACGTTTTTGTAATATCAGTATGGCTTCAGCTCATACATATATAGTCTTTTCTCTCACCATGTTTCTGAATTACTTCATAAGGTCCGTGATGAACGCAACATGCTGAAAGTCAACACTCGTATCCACAGGATTGTGATGGTACTCAGACTACTGGTTGACCAGTTTGCTGTACTGGAAACTATGACAGCCTTAGATTTCTACGACTTCAGGTGAGGGGAGACTCTTAAATCAAATATAATGTTTTCAAACATCAGTAGAGTAAGATGGATCCATCTCTTTTTAGCATTCTGCATTGTATGCAATAGTGTGCATGTCTCGCATGAAAAAAACAAGGTCAAAGAGATCTATTATGAAAGGGCAGCTTGAACACTATACAGCTCAGTGCATATCACTTTGTTCATTCCTAATAAGGACCTGTACCCTCTAGTGGGAAAATATTGCTCTGCATTAAGATTGTAACTTTTTGAGGGAAACTGTACCTCATGGATACTGTCATGATGAGGTATTAATATTGTAGGGACCTGTGCTTGCTTAATTACTATGTGCTGCAAAACGTATCTCTGTGTCAGAACAATGAACATTTATCATATAGAGGAAAAGGCCTGTGAGTGAACTGTGTGTCTGTTCCACTCGGGGAGCAAACACCCAGTATCCTGGGTTCCATGAGAAGGGTTATCTTGTAAACCCCCACAGATGTCCTTGGACATTTGTCTCACTGTATGAAAAGCTCTGCACTCTTTAACTTCTGTGCTTCATCTCTGAGGTGTGCTTCTCCCATGCACATGTAATACAGTCTGATTCATAATATCTATACTGGTTGATTCTTCAGAGCCTTAGCAGCTCTCTTCCATATAGAAAAATTTCCCCCACACTCTTTGACTCACGTACGTTTTTGTGTGATCATGCAGAGAATACCTCTCACCAGCCTCAGGGTTCCAGAGCCTGCAGTTTCGTTTGTTGGAGAATAAGATTGGAGTTTGTGACAGTGGGAGGGTTCCCTATAACCGACGGCATTACCGTGACAATTTCAAAGGTCAAGAGAGTGAACTGCTGCTACGCTCAGAACAAGAACCCACACTGTTACAGTTAGTGGAGGTACATAACTATGTTCACAATGCCATCTAGGTGATGAAATTCAGTACTGCTTTTTACTTGTGAACGTTGTTGTCTCTGTATATTCAAAGTCTGTAAACAAAACAGCATGTCTTGTCTTGCATTTTTAAGAGCATGTAAGTCACATTTGAGCAAATATTGCATGGTTAGACTAAAAAAGAACCGCAAGGAACTGTTTTTTACAATCAGTGATTATGCCTGTTGTCACTCACGTTACTTTACTATCTAGAAATGGCTGGAGAGAACCCCAGGCCTTGAAGAGGATGGATTCAACTTTTGGGGGAAACTGCAAACAAATATTTTTGAAGGCATTCGAAAAGAGAGAGAGGCAACTGAGGTTAGTATGCTCAGCATCAGTAGAGGATTGTGTTTTATCAACCATTCAGAGCTGAAAGTCAGAATCTGTAAGATTCACTGCTGTTTAGTGACTGGTTCCATAAACCGCGCATGTTCACTGATTTATCCACACACATTTAGTTTCATTTTATACCCATGATTGCTCAAAAACTCTTATTGTTTCAAAGTGGCAGAACAGCTTTGTTGAAAGATTTTAACTTTAAAATAATGGAGAGTGCTACAAGAGCTGTTTACAGTTTGTTTTTTTCCTGTTCAGAAAATGCCAGACTCTGAGTTCAAAGAGGAGAAGATGGATGAACTGAATAAACAGAAGGATCTGTTTGTGTCCCTGTTTGATGAGAAGCGACATGAACATCTTTTGAGCAAAGGTGCAAAGGTCTTCTTTATCACTCACTAATGACCTCATTACCTTTTCAAACACTGCTTTATTCCAGAGACACAGGCTTGGGCCAGTGATAAAACTTTAACTTTTGAGGTTTTGCCAAAAGCTCCAGAGGTAGCAGTAGAAAATACCGGAGAGAGTAGTGTGCAATATTTCCTGTTCTCAAATAACCCTGTACTTGCATGTTCTTATTTTCCTGACCTGAAAAGCATGGTTAAATCCAGACAAACTTAACATGACCAAAATATTTGCATATTTGCAATTTTGACATATGAACATTTCACTCTCATCCTGCTGTACTTAACTTTTCCTAAGCATCCAGCTGCATGAACCTGTGAGTTACAGTGCAATTGCATTCCAATGAGGATCAAGTCCCAGTGCATGCCATAACTCTTGCCCCCTCATCTGTTTCTACACAGGTGAGAGACGGCTGTCTTATAAAGCTCTCCAAGGAGCTTTGATGATTTACTTTTACCGAGAGGAGCCTCGTTTCCAGGTGCCCTTCCAGCTGCTGACATCTCTGATGGACATTGACACCTTCATGACTAAATGGAGATGTAAGTTAATGCTGTCTGAGATCAGATATGAGCATCTCTGTGTCTTCAACTACATTTTGTTAATGTTATGCAGTATTTTGTAGCTATCAATATTAGCTTTTTTCCCCCAACTATCTTCAAAGTAATTTTGGTCCGCAGCAACTCATAAACGTGAATGTATGTGTCAAATTGAGCTTTTTTCCCCCCAACTCTTTCCTAGACAACCATGTTTGCATGGTGCACAGGATGATTGGCAGTAAGACGGGGACAGGAGGTTCATCAGGCTACCTTTATCTCCGTTCTACAGTCAGGTAAATAAGCTAGAGCTTTGACCTGCATTCACATATACGACATGACCATGGTTTTGGTAAGCACAAACAAGCTCACGTGTCTGGGAATCTGAACCCTGATCACCGGGTGAGGCTTTCACCTTTTGTATATTTTAATACGTTATGGACATGTTTTTATTTTTATCTCACTTTATTAAGACTGCCACATCTCATAACATTTTTAATGACCCATTCTTTATCTTATTAGCTTCTGTGTACTTCACATAATTAGTCTAACCATTTGTTTTTAATCATTTTATTTACAGTGATCGCTACAAAGTGTTTGTGGATCTGTTTAACCTGGCAACGTTCCTGGTGCCACGCGATTGGGTGCCCAAGCTAAGTCCAAACGAACACCCTTTCCTGTACACAGCGGAGTGCTGTGACAGCTCCTACTTCAGCAGTGATGACTCTGACTAGACAGCACACTGGGGAGGGGCAGTGGATGGTGTGCTAGTTTTCTTCAGTCCATCAAAACCTCTTTACTCCTTTTCATCTGAGGAAAAAAAGCTGTGTCATATTTTGGCTCATAAGTTTCATTACATTTTAACAGTATGACGTGTCAGAGGGTACTTTGGCCACTCTTTCATGGGTCAACATATCTTAAGTTTGTCATGGTCTTGACTGATCACACAACAGCTGTACCTAGAGCAAGCACACTGTCTCATAAACCCATTATCATAAGCTCTACCTAAAGCACCAAATTCACTGGTATGTGAACCCAGAATCACTTGAATATATTCTGTTTATGTAATTATGTACATGAAAGTAGCTGAGAAAATCATTTGTATATATAAGTAAATGTGCAAAACTGAAATTTTTATATGTGAAACAATTCAAAATAATCAATGTTTCTTTGTACTGAAGATCTGTGGTCTAAAAGCATGTATCTGCTAAGGTTAACTGTGAGACTGGTCATTCTTAAATGGATGAGTACAATAAAAAAAAAAAAAAAGGATGGATGAGTACAGTTAGTCCGTCAGTTTAACAATATATTTCTTTATTTAAAAAAGTTTTCAAAACATTCCATTTTGTTTATTTTAAAAATATAATTTGGCATTTGTTAAAAACGTAAACTTTCCTTTGGAACATCATTTAATCTGCATTTGAAGCACAAATGAATTTCCCTCATACTTTCAAAGTGTGCTGTGCAAATACGTGCATTTCAAGCAATCATCATTCTATTTTGGGAAAGTGTTTTTTTAGACGCAACATAAAAGTGCTGAACATTCTGTATATAACATCTGAATATCCACAGTGCCCAATCTTAATCAAGTGTAGTCACAGGAAGACAGCAGTCACTGAATCTGCAATGCCTGTTGAGAGAGGCAAAGACACACCAGACAGACACAAAGTTGGTGATAGCAAGAGAAAAAAGAAGACACATTGTCATTCATTTCACATTTCACCAGTGTCAAGTTTCTTCACAAGGCTCTTAATGAATTCATTTTGGCAGCATGCCCCTATACGATTTCCACAGACTGATCACATTCTGTTGTTCTAATAGATTGCTGATGGTTGAGACCAGTTTTAGGATTTTCACAGTGTGAGTGCTTGTTTAAGTTATCCAGTGACACTAAAGATGCTTATACTCACCACACATATTGGCCCCTATTTTAATGTAAGCATAGCCCTCATCTCCCCATGAAGTTCCCCAGGAATTTCGCACTATCCAGTATGGAACATCTCCTGGAACACAATGCCAGTCTTCATTCACAGTCTGTCTCCAAACGCAGTCTTAGAAATCACAGACTTACAGAAACAGTGACCTCCATCACTGACTAGCTTGACAAATTACTGTATGTTATTGGTGCAAAACCACTAACATCATCAGTGACTGGCTTATGGTATTTGTATTATGTAAGTTACTGCTTTTGGACATGGTAAGAATGTTAACACGTAGAAATGATTCCAGACAATAAGAATACAAAAGGGTTCAGAGGGTTAAAAAAATTGACAGTCATTTGATAAAACTGTTGAGTTTGCATACATCAAAATGACATATGTGATATACACAGTAAAAGCATTAGAACTATGTCTAATTTGATCAAAGTGAAATGGTGTCCTCTTATATCTTAAGGTGCACTTGTCAAATAAGCAACAGCATAACATGCATACATGCATGCATCTCTGATCTTCACTGCTGCAACTTACATTCAAGAATGGTTTTACCTATTTATGTTAGTTCCATGTTATTACCTGAAGCTCTGGTTCATTGTGTGTGTTAAAATACATTGTAAAATGATGGCTTACATCTGAGCATCTGGTATGTTCTAGGATATGGCAGCATGCAAAATTAACATTTTCAATTTACTAACTTATCGTATTAAGACAAAGTAAAATATAATGTTCAAATGTTAACTCTTAATATTCTACTTACAAAGTATACAATAAAGGTCTACTCAGTCAAGCAGGAGGGAGTGGTGACTGATAAGACACAGAGGCACATGATCTTTGGTGGTGACCATGACCTGGTGGAACCAGGTGCCCACCTCAGACAGTACACCATGAGCACATCTCCCCTGACCTTTCAGACGACTAACAGAGGTGTGTGTATCTCTGTTATGTCCAATCCAATGACTGACACGGCACAGGACGGCCAGTGCAAAGTAGCTGGGTGTGTATGTGGAACAGAGAGAAAGGGACAGAGAAAGAGAGGGAGAAGTGTATATCTCCCTGTTGTTCAGTAATGTTGTTGTTTTTGGTGTGTGTGTGAGTATCTGTACACAATCCTACTGCACTGCATAAGATGTAAGTGTGATTGTGTACCTGTTGTATCATATCCTATGACTAAAACTGCATGGTTAGGGTTATGACTGGAACAGTGGTGTTGGATAATGCCACCCAGGTAGTCCTGCCAGCTAACAGCATCCACAATCACAGCCAGAGGTCCCCATTCAATCAGCCTGGCCATCATCTCCTTCTCCTGCCCACTACACAGAGAGAGAGAGAGAGAGAGTGACAGAGAGAGAGAGAGAGAGAGAGAGAGAGAGAGAGAGAGAGAGAGAGAGAACTCTAAATGCTTTGTGAGTGTCAGACTAAAAGAGGCTGACGTTAAGTATCAGACCATAAGGGGCTGATGTTGAGTGTTAGAGGTTGATGAACTAAATGTAAATGAAATGAAAGAGAAAAGCACTCTGGGTGAGAGACGTTTTACTGCTTTTTGATGTCAAAGTTAAAGTTCTTTAATAATGGAATATGGACCACAGAACACTCTACTCAACAATGATTCTGTAAAAATACCATGCAATTCTTGCTGGCTTTTGTTTAACCTCACTGACTGACAGCTGTCAGTGACCCGTTGTCACTTGACCTCAGGCACAGATTGCGACAGGTTGGTAAACATGGAAACTTGGCTCACACACAACTGACTTCTTTAACCTTAAGGTTGCGACTGTCCTTAAATACACATTCATTACCCCTGAACCCTTCACTTTCATCTGATCACATCTGAATTTCTTGTTAAAATGGGATGAGTTTAAACTTTTCCCTTTAAATACGGCATATTTGATAACAGTTTGTTTTAAATCATGCTTATTCAGTGATGCTACAACACTGTCTCTCGCAGCACAGATATCCCGAGGACTTGCTAACTGTGTTTATGACTTACTTAATGCTCTGCATGCATAAAAGGCATGGATAAGGCCCTGAACAGTTTCATATTGATTCTTCAACTGTACCTGAAATTGTGTGCTTGGTAATTCTTCACTGAGATGCCGTCGTGTGATGGGGCAAAGTAATGACACATGCCGTTCTTTGCTTTAAAAGGATACTCAGACTGACTCACTAACTTCTCTTTGGTCTGGAAAGAAAGGGAATGGACACAAGACTTCAACTTTTGGGGCCTCAATCGTAAAATTTTCACAACAGCACTGTAAAATGAACATCATTTAAAGATAAGTGAAAGATAAGATAAAAAAAAAAAAGCAGAAAAAGAAGACATGCCTTATTTAGCCAGTCAAGGGCTGTCACAGTGGATCCTCCGTTGCAGCCGTGGTTGTTATATGAACAGTCTATAACCTGTTGTACGCTCAGCTGTTTTAGGGCTCCACCATTTTTAACATGCACAGACTCTACTGCCCCGACGATGCTGAAGGCCCAGCATCCTCCACACTGTTGAGACAGAAAAGTGTGAAGCGTGTGCATAACGAAAATGAAAGAAAAAAAAAAAACCCAACAAATTTAAACAAACAAAAAAAAAAAACTGTGATGAGCTGTGAGTGGCCATAGTGATAAGTGATAGCTCAGGAAATCTCATACTCTGATCTGATAAAACAGCGCTGTAAGTCTGCAGTCAGCGCAGTCTCTTTTTATTGATATTAATATATTAATAATTTATATTAATTATTAATATATTCATTTCATTAACTGTTCAACATTTTACCATTTTGACTAAACCAACAGGAATGCATTTGAGGAAACTGAGAACATACTGCTTCTTGGTTTTGAATTGGATTAACAGCTCCTTTGTCCCTCCAGTCAAACTTTGTAGGTAAATTCCTTTTAAGAGAGTTTCCATGTTTCAATGGGGTGTATTTTGGGACAACCTTAGCCTGAGCTGTTAGATAGGTTTCTGACAGAAATGAGAGAACACAGCACCTGATTACTTCAGGAACCAAATGCCAATCTGTAATTTCACACACACACACACACATATATATATATACATAACTGTGATAACTATAACCTCAGTGATAAGGGCATTATTTACTCACCTCTGAACTGTTCTGGTGAAAGGTCAGAGAACTGGTTGACGCCATACTTTGCCGAGTGGTTAGTTAAATGCTTGGACACAGAGTTGAGATAGACATGCCTCCTGATAGAACTCTGATACAGTATGGAGAATTTTCAACAATTAACAAAGACTACAAGGTGCATTCAAAACTCTCTCTCTCTCTCTCTTACACACAGAAACACACGCACTACGACCCCTCGGCTTGACAAACTTTTTTACAGAGGATGCTCGACAGAGTGCATCGCACCTTTTCTGCCATCGACTTTTTCTTCCGTCACGGAACTTCTCACTTTCACCATTGTGTATAATTAAAGTCACAACACAAACACTGGAGTATAATATGTCAAATACAAATACAAATGTAATTTGTGATCGCACCAGTGACGTATGAATACAATGTTATTTGAGGATGACAAGACATACTTCAAAATTAATTTTACGTTGATAATATTCCTGCTGATTGTTTACATCGTAATTGCGGCGGAACTGATGGTTGAACAATTCGAACTTCTCGATTTCATCGGTCGAGTTAATATGGATCTTAGTTGCTGAAAAGACAGTATTGCAACATCCAAAAATCAGCTGCCCGATAACTGAAAAAAGCATCAAATTTCTGACCCCCGCCATTCAACAATTCCAACGCGAAAGTCGCTTGTATATAAACATGACTACATTCAACCCTATCTTCCACCTCCCTGGAACGTCAATATATTTCGGTTATCCTGCAAAGTTATATCAATGCAGCCGGCAAGTGCGCTTCCTCGCCATCTACTGGATCGGAGGTCGCACAATCAACGGTATGCAAATAACGAGTCTGGTTTTCTAGTTACGGAGAAAATGAAAGTATCGTTGCTGCATCCTCGGTAAATCGTTGCTGCATCTTGTGAAAGCCGATCCAAAACTTTTTTTAATTCTTGTTATCACAACATAAAAATATTTCTTTTTCTCAATTAATTATTTCGCTATTACAACAACATTGAATTGTGTTCTCGAGATGGCGACATAAATTTTCCTAATACCAACTGATGTCGACATGTTCAGAAGCGTAGTTTAAAGCTAATGTATTGTGACCAACTGTATTAGATTATGTGATTCAACGGGGAAAACTACTACTACTAAAAAAAATGCTATTGCCCTCACTCTTTATTGCAGAAGCAGCCCAAATAAGCAAAGCCTAAAGAAGTATACACACTTCCCTTAGCCATGTTATGGAAGCTTGAACAATTTGTAAATATGACTACAACTACTATTGCATTGTTCAGATGTGTAAAACTGACAGATTTATCTGCTTATGCGTGTAACTTCTGCCTGAGGTGGCATTACCAAACTGTGTGAATTCTGTAATCCATTCTTGGTCGTTTCATATTTATAATTAATTTATGACAGCCTGTGGAACTTTGTCTTTACTCAGACATTGTAGAATGTTTTGTGTCAGTTAATGTTAAAACGAAACCAAATGAAATACATAAAAAAAAGTTGAGGAATGAATAGTATTTTTCAAAACCCCTGTATGTGCATGTGACAGCAGTTAGTCTTCCTTGACAATTTATAAAACCTTCATCATCTAGAGTTAGCAATTTCAAAATCTTTTCATTTAGAATATGATTGTCTTGCTGGAAATCCACTGCTGTGTGGGTACATTCAGAGTCAAAAAGACTAGATGCCTTACTTAGTGTCATGTTGATCTTCCAATCCATAATACAAGCTATTCAAGCTAACTGGTCAAGTGATACCTGTATAAGACAAGCACATTTAACCAGTAAAACCACCATCTCCCCCTGGCTTGTTAAAAATATTACACTTAGGATAAACTTCAGTCTCCACTTCAGCTGACTAACTTAAGAAAAAGGTATATGTCAGGGCAAAAACAGAGAGTGGTGTAGGTAATTATAACAAGTTTTAATGCTGAGGCAGTATGTAACACAGGTAGCCCATATGCATGACCAGTGAAGAGCAGGTCACATGTTCATCCCCAACCAATCAGATACAAAGACCAGAACACAAATGGACAGCCAGAAACTGAGGACAAAACTCTTTTTGCAAACCATTTTCTTGGACATAATCCAGAGTAAGGACAAGACAGAGCTTGGAGGCCACTTGAGTTAAAGAGAAAGATATATGTACGTATATAGGCAAATACTGTATATATTTATATATACTAAGCCACCTTACAGGTGACTGATGCGTACTCGCTATATGTATTTCATAGGCATTTTTTTCTTTAAATACACATTTAAAATGCTTTCATATGTACAGAGGAACGCTGATTTTTTATTGATTTTATTTTTCTAAGAGGGAAGCAATGTTCTTTTAGGAAGAGTTTTAAGCATCAACTTCCCACAGCCCAAGAGGCCATTTGGTGGTGTGCTTAAGGTTGATGTCTTTGCATTGGCTGGCAAAAAGGAGAGAGAGAGGGTATACACAGACATGTCCAGATCCTCCTCTTTACCATGTGATGAGCATTAATGCAACAAAGCCAGCTAGTACACAAGGAGTTCGTCTCCATCCATGTCTATGACTGTCATTAAGAGACGGAGAATTGAGCGGACCCTCAAATAAGCATTAAAGCAAAAAAAAAAAAAAAAAAAAAAAATTTGAAGCATACACACAGAGGTAAAATGTGTTAAACATTCAAAGTAAGAAGACTTGTCCTTTGTACCTCAGTCAAAAGTAGACAGACATTTTTTTTTTTTGGAAACGAATTTTGCTGAGCACCCCCCCCCCCCCCCCCCCCAAAAAAAAGAAAAACAAAACAAAAAAAACGAAAGAGACAAAAACAAAACAATCAACCCAACCCCTACAACATACGTTCCACAGTTGACCCCTGAAGCACATTTTTTGAAGAACATTTTGAAAGTTTGGACAAGAGAGATAACAGATCAGAAGTGTGTTTAGAGGAGTTCCTGTAGAGCTGAGGAGGAAGAAGATTGTCCAGTGATTTCCCCTTGGGGTGAGTGATTGCTAAGAAATACATTCTGCATTTGGTAGGCAGTTCATCGCATTGGTCAATGTTGTTGTCGTTGTTGTTTGTGCTGTCATTTCAATGCATGACAGCTTTGCCCCTGGGCTTGAGGGGGAAGGTTCCTCACCCCTAAAGCAAAGTAACTAAGGCAGGGCAAAGCTGCGAGGAGCATGTGGTCTCATGACTTGTTCTCATCATACATGTCCAAGGAAGCCTGGATGTCAGGAAGCTCCATCTCACAGACCACGTTACGTGGTGACACAGAGTTACGGTTGAAAAAGTTTCCACCTGTGGACAGAAGGAGAGAAACGTATAAAAGTCATGTTCGTATAAACACAGATGCACTACCTCAGAGGCATAATAAATACAGGACTGATGTAGTGACCAACTCGGTCAGTCACAAAAGCATACAGGACATGACCTGACAAAACCCATCCCTCTAAATAGTCTTTATCTCCGACTGTTCTCCCTCGGACACACATCTGCACTGACAGGTCCGGTGATACCACACTGCAGTGAATCCACACTGCTTTTAGGTGGCTCAAAGGAGGAAAAAAGGAAAAGAGCTTTGTAAGACTATTAGGACTGAACACTCAGCTCCTTCAGCAGAATACTTCACCCTGATCTCAGTTTTGATAAGAGGCAAAACATTTGCAGGTAACACAGATAACTGACATGTCATTTTTGTCACAGAGCTGACATAAGAAGCTGCAAACAGCATCAACAGCATGGTAATCTTTCACCATGACATACATACACATAGGTAGATAGATAGATAGATAGATAGATAGATAGATAGATAGATAGATAGATAGATAGATAGATAGATAGATATGGTGAATTATAATTGTAGTATTTACTTCCAGATCATGCTCTCCCATTTTCCGACCACTTAGTGCTGGAAGTGTAATATACAGTGCGTGTATGCAGGATCCTGTACTGCACAAGTGCACTACACACACAAATCATTCAGTTACCTTTTTAAATGTATATACAAACATATAAAAGTCCCTTGTCTGGGACATTCTGCAGTCAGATTTCCCCTTTATGATGACATCAGATTAACAAAAAAACTTACATGCTTTGGTTAAATGTGAGCTTTTGCTGAGGCCTGCATCCAGTCTTTTTAGAATAAGACTAAAACAATGATCAAAAACAATATGTTCTTTTGTTGATATCTTTGTTCTGTTCAGAGTGGTTCCTTCATCAGAAAGGGATAAACCTTGACTGTAATATGGTCATGGCTGTCTGCTGAGGTACCAACTAGGACATATAAACCTTCTCTGCTGTGTACATCAAAAAAATACACTCTTCTGATTTATTCAGCTTTGAAAGCAGCTCATATCTAGAGACACCAGAGATCCTTTTAATTACATGTGCAAACTGTCTATTGGTCTCAAAGACAGTACCATATACATCAGAAAAGCTTTATTGTAGTAGCAAATATGAAACGCGAGATTAACGCAAGCAGAAATAGTTTTTCAGGACAACATGGGACACACTCCATAGATATAAGTACTGAGGCACTTTTGTGAGGGAAATCACTTTATTAAATCAAAGGACATAGTAAAAAAAATGTTATTCCCACAAAAATATTGTCAAAGATTTTTTGATGAAAGTGAAACAAAATATGGTACATCAGAATGACACGGCTGTGTGATCGGTCTATACAGTCTATGGCAGTGTACTTGTCTCCTAGCCTCATCTGCGGCATAATCAGATTTTATTCATGTGCAAAAAGGACAGAGGCCTTGTTCAATTTCCTTGCATTAGCCTGACTTCCACTCCTTCACACTGAGCTTGATGGCGACTGAATGGGTGTGTGTAGTCAGGAGAGAGTGGCTACTGTCTAGCTTTGGCCCATTCAGACTGTATTCAGCATTACTTGTGAAGGAAGGGAAGTGGACAGAGAACGACGTTGTATACACATTTCAGGAATCAGGTCCACGGCATATGACTTCACTCCATCTCCAGGCTGCAACAAAAGGAGATAAAAGACTAATTAAACACATAAGATGTTAAAACGTTTAACAAAAAGTCATTTATAGAGTAACGTAGAAGAATGTTCTAGATTAGAAGTACATTACAGTTTTTAAAAAAAATCAGTTTACTTTAATTGGGAAATATTTCATAAACTCAGTGACATTTTATCATTACTATAAAAGGGTAAAACTTTGTGCTTGCTCGTGAAAGAGCTGGGTGATTTTTAGCTCAACGCTTACAGCTTTCAGAGACAGCCAATAAGACACAGCATTTTTTGTCTTGTGTCAATTAATAACAGAGTTAATGTGTTGTTGAGTGCAGGAACACAGTTTAATGTAGTTTAGTGCTGTGTACTCAGGCCTGGGGGAAGGGAATGTGACCTGGAGTGCTACACTATGTTGTATAGTCACCTGAGGCTGGGGTAGCTGGCTGTGGCTCTGATGATCATATAGCAGAGCGTAACAGCGCTGAGGACACCAAAGCTGGCGATTATAAACCACTCTTCTGTCAACAGAGCAAAGGAGGAGGAGTCACTGCTTGGAGACGGTGGGACGGGGTAACGAGACGCAGTGAAGTCGTCACGCAGCGGACAGAAAGAGGAGGAAAAAAACAAGGAGAAGAAGGAGCCGCAGACAGACAAGAGAGAAAGCTCCTCTTGGTGTGGTTATAGGAGAGGAAGTCAGTGGCAAACAATAAGCGAGCAAAAGCTGGAGAGACACCAAAATGTGTGGAGAAGTGAAAAAAAAAACAGATCTACATAGAGATTGTATGAAGAGGAACCACTCTTCAGCCTCATAAAGAAAGTGAGCAAGTAAAAAACTGAATACAAAGCAGACTAAAATGTCTGTGAATACTGGAATGGAAAACTGAGAATACTTTAAGATAGAAATGTCTAAATTAGAATTCACTCAAGCATTGGGATCCATGTCTGAAAGTTCACTACGGCTTTTAAACGAATGGACAACTTACAATAAACAAAAACAAGTTCCAGTTTATTGCACACACACACACATATCTCCATGACATTTACCTTCTTGGCTAAAATCTCCATAGCCACGACACCAGTACAAAGAGCAATTGTATTTGAACCTCCGGTGTGGGTCAACTCTAACTGTGATAACAGTAAGTTTGTGAGCGTTTAAGCAACAGGTTTTTCAGATGTAGCTGCTCACACAGAGGTTTCATGTGATTTGATCATGGCATATACAGAATAAAATGAAGTAATGTATCCACAGACTTCAATAATGGAAAAACTATAATCTTGGCCATTTTAGTCTGTGAATAAACTACTTTATTCTCTCCACACCATTCTCACATCTCTTTAAACCTGTATGTGAGCATGGTGTGGAAAGAACATAATCAAATTATTTTTATTTGGTTTATGGTTTTTTTTTTTTTCCACAGACTAAAATGAAAGGAATGGTTATGTTGCTCATTTATAAATCTAATGATTTACACATGTGCTCAGATAACTGGGAACATATCTGTTGCAATTGAAGAAAAATCAATAGGGAGATAAGCCAACACGAACAACACACACAGCAGCCTTACGGGTCCTGACCTTTACAATGGCTTCCAACATAAATGACTGAATTTTGGATAAAGGTTGGGATACATCTGTTGTCTTTCTAATGAATTAAAACCCCTGGATGTAGAGAAGGTGTTGAAGCTGTTTGGAGCTACTTTTTCTGTCAACTTAAACTACTGTCAAAGCTCAGTGCAGCCAGCAGGGGGAGCCAAATAGAGATCTCACAGCTCATTGGTCTCGATCACCTGATTATTAGTCTATTAGTTACAACTGTTCCTTATGTTTCTAAAAGTATTTTATTTTCCCTGTCTACAGCCTTTGTATCTCGACATGGTTCTAACCTTTGTGTCTGTTTGTTATTGTTTGACTCTTCTCCACGCGGGTTTTGTCTTTGGACTATTTTACCTTCATTAAAATCACTTTGGATTTTACTATCTGGACTGGTCACTGGGTGATTCTGCAGCCATGCTCTCACTCTGTAAGAGACTTGTTGTGACAACTACAATAAGAGCAGGCAGGCAGAGTTAACAGAAGCAGTAATTTCCTTATATAGTGCTAGACTCTGAGACAGTGTGGTCTGATGAGAAGGGTCATGCCATCATTTATTTTGTTCTCACTCGCCAGAGACATCCGTGTTCATTGAGTCTGAAGAAGAGGTTGACATGAGGGTTTGTAGTGTGAGACCCTTGTTGTTTTAGAAGTTAACAGTACTTTCCCTTACACACACATACACACACACACATTTACACAGAGTTCCTCTAATAACATCAATGAAATGCTGCGCTCCTTGTTAAGCACGTGTTACAGAAAGTAAAACACTGTAAAACAGAGCAGAGGAACAGACACGAATTTCACCAATAACACAAGACAAACCCCATCTGTCAAGTTTCATCCAACCCAAAACAGAGAGTGGGAGAGCTGTACCTATTACAAACAGCATTCCTGACCCTGTAGTGATTTAGAGGGGGCTCAGCAGAGAAGCCATGACCACAAAAGGAAAGCACAGAGACCAGACTGTCAGATCACAGAGCTTGTTCATTTCAGATTTTACATACACTCTGTGACTGAGACATAACATGCATAATTCAGTAAGAAAGCCATAAGTGAGGTATGTCAGTGAACTTCAGTGAATTTGTGGTAAATCTTGCATAAAGTGAATCATTAGAAGGTGAGCTGCAGAAAGAGGGAGATGAGAGAGAGAGAGAGAGAGAGAGAGAGAGACTCTTACTGGTGACAGCGATGTTGATCTCTCCTGTGCGTGGGGTGATCTCTCCATCAGAGGGGATCTGGGCAGAGCTGGAGTGGCGAAGAGGCTCCAGGCTGATACTGGTCTCTGACGACAGGTCCACTAATGCTGTCCTCTGACTAGAGGTCTGACTGCGCGACAGCCGTTCCATGTCAAACGCCACATTGTCCACACACGGCAGGTTAGGCTATGGACACACGCACAGAGTGTGTGTAAATATCAGTAAAATAACACAAAAAGCAAACCCCTGTTCTCTAAACTGTGAACCTGATTTGACCAGAAGCTATATGAAGGTATACGGAGCAGAGGAAGCCAAAAAAGTGCTGTAACCTACGTAATCATGTTCTAAGGATCCACCAACTTTACTTTCCCTTTTGTCCCTGCATCGCTGGCGTAGATATTCAAAATGAGTCCTTCAGTAGAGTTTCAGATTTTTGTCATAGGACTCTATGTCACTCAAAAATGGGATGTTTAACAGCAATCATGTTGAAAATAAGAACTTTACTTGAGTTGGATATAATGGTTATGTTCACCACCAGAGGGAGCAGTAGAATGTGAAATTTCTGTCACAAGCCTAATGTATCATACCCAGCATGCGAAGTAACTTTTATTGATATTGACATATCAATAGCTATAATGTTTATACTGCCTCTGCCTTGTACACACCGATTCCATTAACAGAAGTTATCACTCAATGTCCTGTTTCCACAGGCTCTCATCAATAACTCATTTGAAGACAGCCAAAAGACAGCCAGGGTCCTAGTGCTTCAATAAGACAGTCCTTTTACGCTACAAAATGAAATCAAACACATTTAAACTCTCTGAGAGTGTGATGTTTTGATGAGTTCAAAGTTGCACTGTTAAAAAGTGCTGAGGGTAAATTGTAAAGTCACTGGGGGGCAACACAGCTACAGAAATGTGCAAAAGTGTAGCACGACGGTAACACGTGAAAAATAGGCAGCAAGTATTTTCTTTCACACTCAGATACTGTTCTACATTAAAGAGTTATGCCCAGGTTCATGCACAGACTTCAGAAAATCTGTTACTTTATTCATCTAAGTTTTCAATTATTTATTTGCAAATGAACTGCCTCCTACTTTTTAGCACATCCAAAGTGTATTAGGAAATGAAGCATATTTTGGTCTCAGTTAACATTTTGAAATTCTGAATGCGAGAGTCAGTTTAAAAATTAAACAGTGTCCCTTCCACTTAACATGCATAACAGCAAAACAAGTAAGAGATATTACCTCAGACTGCCTGACTCACTTCACATATGACTGCCTGCCTGCCACTTTCTCTCTCTCTCTTTCTTTCTCTCTCTCTCTCTCTCTCTCTGATTGAGTCTGTGAAGGGTGTTCTTCCACTCCTTGGTGGCTCTTACCATGATGCCTAGAGCTTTAAGGATATTGAGTTTGCACATGGGACAGGTGCAGTGTTCATTTAGCCATGGGTCCACACATATCTTATGAAAGACATGCCTAGGAAGAAAAAGAAGAAGAAGAAGAAGAAGAAGAAGAAAAGAGAAACAAGAAAGGATATTAATTCAATCACATTCCGTCATTTCTATTTGTCTTCCATGAGACTTTTTCAACTGCAGCAATTTTGCTATCCGCCATTGACTTACCTACTTTGTGGTACAGATGTAGTCGTGATACAAAACTGACAATAACATTGGTGTGTGTGTGCGTGTGTGGGTGTGTGCGTGTGTGAGGGTGTGTGTGTGTGTGTGTGTGTGTGTGTGTGTGTGTGTGGGGGTGGGGGGGGGGGGGTAACAGAGTCAGAGATAAGGAAGCAGAAGTTGAGTGAGCTCATATGACTAACATGGACCTTCAGAGTGAGCCTTTTAATGCTCCTGTCTTCCTCAGCATATCCTGCGCCTGCACAATCTCCACTCTGTTCGGCCCAGGCAAAGACCCAGTACCTTCACTGGCAGCGGAAACTACATTTGAGAAAAAGGGACTCCACTACACAAGGTTGCCATTGTGGCTTAAGTCACAAACAAGGCAGCCATTGTGGCTCAAAACTAGGGATCCTCTATTTTGAGTTAGGAGGTTGGTGGCCACCTCTGCCAGGTTTTGAATAGAGTCAAACCTCTTTAAAGAAATATTCTGTACTGGGAGACCAACTCCACAAATGATATGCACCCCAACTTATTGTTGATAAGTTAACTGATAAATGATCAGTTTTAACTCAGCATTACTCAAATCCTAGAGTCAAATGTTTCTATCATATTTTCACAATTTTAGCTCAAAATCTTAGCTTTAAAATATAATTTTAAATGAACGGCTGCACCTGATAGGTTCCTCTTTGTTTGTGACAGCATTTACAGTTCCCTAATCCTATTCACTCAGCTCGTCAAAACAAAATAAGTCATGTTAAAATGAGGAGATGAGGCTTTTTAAAAAGGCAAGGGCCACTCAGAATGTACCGTTACACATGCTACATGCTAACACATTTATCATCACCTACTTAGCATTATGACATACATGTAACTATTTATTACATTAATGTCATTTCATTTCAGTTCATATTTTATTATATCTAAATGACCAGGGGAAACACAGCACGATGGAAGTTATGTTTAACATAACTGAAATGCTATTAGCACACTTAAAACTCTTCAAGAGGAGCTACTGTTGTGTACTACAAAAGGACAAATAATAGCTCAGTGCATTCTATAAGTGCAAAGGCCAATTGTGCTAAGTGCCTTTATAATGTGTAGTAGATATAAAAGGGTGGATGGGCTGCCACGGTGTGTTCGGCCGTCTCTTTTAGAGAGACGGCAGTGGATGAAATCCAGCATGGCTCTTATTTGCTTTGATGGAGAACGCATAAACAAAAGAGCCCCATGAATTAATGATGACTGTGTTTATGACACAAAGGACTCCTTTCAGTGGAGTACATGCTGTCGGACTCAGACAGAGTGACTGGTCGTGTCTGTAGTATATGTTTGTGTCTGACGTTGTATGTCTGTGTGCACAAGCTGTTCTACATTACACATACATTTGTGTGGAGGTCTCTCACACTTGTCACTCATGTAACACATTGTAACACCTGTTGTAACACATGAGCGTGTGTATGTGTGTGTTTTCCAGTGGGTCATCCAAAATCATGTTTTTCTGCAGTCATTCAGATTGGCCTTTAACCAGTAAAGGATCTATGATGTTCGCTAAAGTGACACATACACACCCACACACACTGCACTGAAGAGGGGAGCCAGTAGACTAATTTACAGACATAAATTGAATGGCTCAGGCAAGGTTAAGTGTACTGCCATTACTTATGCTCTTAGTCATCGATTGTAGATGATGTGGAGTCTGGTCTGGGAGGTACTAGTGTGTAGTGTTGAGCTGAAGATACAAAGTTTCCAAGTGCGAGATGGCGTATGGAGTGATGAGATAAGACGAGATCAAGGCAACTCCCATCATCTTCTTTGTTTGTGTGTTTATTTGTCTGCTTCCCTCTTTTCTTTTCTTTTCTTTTCTTTTCTTTTCTTTTCTGTCTTAAGCATTTCTTCTCACTTGGGTGCAAAAGTGTCCATGGGAATCCACAACCAAATGTTAATTCAGTTTTCAAGATTGATAGAACATTAAAGTGAAATGAAAGTGACTGTTACTTGTGGCTTTACACACAAATTTTTACTAAGGGCGCAGGACTTCAGTTCATTTCACAATGATGCGATCTGCATAGTTGTTAAATAATATGCATTGCACAGCTATCTTGATTCCAAATGAAGGAAAATTATGTTGTAACAGTTTCCCACTGCAGAAAGCAAATATATACTATGATTTTTGGTGCAGAGATGGGTAAGGAAAGAGTTTGTCCTTGATTTCTAGTTCTCTCCTGATTTCTGGTTTGGTTCTGGTGGGCCTTGTCAGACTCGGCTTGTCATCCGATCCCAGGCAACCAGGCAACAACATCGACCCAATGCCCAGCAATAGCAGAGTCACACAGACCCAATACAAATAGCAAGAGAGATGTGCAGACAGATAGACAGACAGACAAAAACATGGAGATGGAGGCTGTGGCAGTTGTAAAGGAGTGATGTGGGGAGGAAGAGATGTAATTGAGAAACAGTTTGCAAGCATTCCATCTTAAACACTGATCACTGTGGACAGATTTTCCTCTGTTTGCTGTACATTTGCCCTGGCAACAGCATGTCACATGTCAAATCACATTTCACCCTGACCATGATGAAGAGTCTTCCTCAACACGCACGCTTTACTAAGACAAATCATATAAAGCCTTTGAGTGGAGTGTGTGTGTGTGAGTATGAGTGTATGTGTGTGTGTCTGAGTGAGTGGGAGTGTGTGTGTGTGTGTGTAAGAGACATAGACACCTTATGACAAGAGTGTTTAATGTGGACCATGAGAGTGTGTGTATTTGTGTATCTATGTGAGTGTGAGTGCATGTGTGTGTGTGTGAATGCGTGTTTCTGTCTATACGAGAGAAAGAGAGAGAGAGAGAAGGAGAAAAAGTGTGTTTAGCAGGGTGTAGGCTTACCTACAGAGTTACCAGCCATACCTCCAGCTGTGTGACCGGGTCAGGTACAGCAGATGGTACTGAGGTCTGTAGGTGTCTGTGACTATCTATATTGAGAGACATGTGTGTATATGTGTGTACGTTAAATATTTCTCTCTGTGTATATGTGTGTGTGTGTGTGTGTGTGTATGGCCGGTGTGCTTGAAGATCTGCTTGGAGGTCACTGGCAATAACGGTGCTAAAAATACCCTGACCAAGCCTGGCAAGCATTGTGATTCATGTCTAAAGCAGGGCTGCATTTCCTAAACAATAATCTCAGAACAGTCAACAGTTATTCTCTCTCTCTCACTCTCTCTCTCTCTCCCTCTCTCTCTGTCAAGAGTGTGTAACTTAAGTTGCCATGCTGCAGAGTTTTATTGAATCAGACAACCGATCTTTAAAAAAAGGAAAAAAGAACACACACACAAAGAGAGAGAGAGAGAAAGAGAGAGAGAGAGAAAGAGAAAGAGAGAGAGAGAGAGGCCAGAGACACGCACACACAGACATGCACTCACTTGCAAGGTAGGATGCGGACCACGTCATTGAGCTGGTAACCCTCAATGCAGACGGCACAGTGATTGAAATCGGGATCCGTCTCCTGAAATGACACAGTGAAGTCACAGTTCAGTCAAAAACCTCTCCACTGATCTGACTTATCTGTTCAGTCATTTTCCAGATCTTCTGGGTACTTTTTACTTGAAATATTCGTAACCATAATTACACATTTGTGAATTGAAGCATATAATTCACCAGAGTTGCGCAGCAGACAATAAACAGGTACACCACATTGGCAGACACAAAACTATGATGTAATGACTGTCATGTCACAGCATGAGTCACTATGGCAACGGTGACGCCACATGATGATGCGTGCCTGTTACATTCCATAACCAGTGCAATTGGCAGAATGGGTAAACAGGAAAAGAAGAGGAGAGTCAGGTGAAGAGATGCTGGAATAGAAAACACGAGAGTGTGAAAAAGACAAATAAGATGAAGACAGGAGGAAAGAGAATCAATGTGTTATTTAGAGGCTAGTGGTATCCATCTCTGCTGACAGAGAGGAACTTGCTAGAGAGCAAGGACATCCTGGAGCCACTAGAGACAGAGAGAGAGAGAGACAGACAGACAGAGAGAAAGAAACGGTGATATCTGGGCACAGCATAGTAGGGAAACAAAGAGATAGCTTGTACAGGAATTTTCACTACAACGTGACTAGTAAAAGTGCAAAGAGGTAAATGCACTGGATTACCATCTCCAGTTAACATGAGATGCAGAACTGGACAGCTTTAGAGACATGCCCATTCATGAAAGCACACACAGTACATCATTTGATACAGATCTCCCATTAGGACCCAGTGAAAGCCCTGTGCACTACCTCCTCAGGACACACTGGTCGACGGTAATTAAATATGGATGTACCTTTATGACAAGTACAAAACGAGAAAAATGAGGTCAGGCCTTGTCACATGGCATGGACAATCACAGGAGAGATTTAATGGTGTGAGTAAAATAAATGACATTTGAATAGAACTGCTCATACCATGCCATTACCGTCTCAGGCGAAGACACTAATTCGTTCTGATAATACTTGTACTACTCTGTAAAAAACCTTATAAAACTGTCAGGGGTGAATTTATCAGTCTTTTATGACCTTTACGCATTATGTGTGTTCATTTGCTTTAATTAGTTTAAGGTTTCATGTGAAGCTTTGGCCCCATCAAATTTTATTAGCTTCAAAGTTTTGATTGTTGGTGGAAAAAGAAAAAAAAACCCCAAACAAACAAAACTATTCACTGTTTTTGAAATGCATACCATCGTCATTGTGATCAAGACCAGAGCCAAAGCCTTTCCTGCTCTGAGCAGTACATGTTGCATTAGGCACTATACAGTCAAGAACAACACCAGATTTAGCCTAGCCAAACTGTGACATAAAATACAGGACCAAACATAGTCCTAGACCAAAGTGCAACTTGAATGCAGAATTTCCATTCAAAAGCAAATAATTCCAGGGCCCATCTTAATCATTGTCTGGGAAATCAACCCACAGAAATAAATGAAGGAGTCCAGACTCCACTCAAATGACAATCACATTAGCCGACCTCTATACAAACACTATACAGACAGATAGACAGATAGATAGATAGATAGATAGATAGATAGATAGATAGATAGATAGATAGATAGATAGATAGATAGATAGATAGATAGATAGATAGATAGATAGATAGATAATACTTTGTAAGTGTAACTACAGCAAGTATCTCTAGACCAGTAACCACCACCATAAGCTATTATGGTTTAATGTTCTGTTATTACTACCATGTCACACTGTAAAGTGCAGTAACAGAGCAGAGAAGTTGCATAATAAGACTAAGTGAGGAAGGCTCTGTTTTTTCTTACTTCTGTCAGGAATGTCCTAAGGTTAATTAAAAAAGATTATTTTTGCAATTAGACGCTTTAATTCATTAAACTCTACTCATAATTTATCCTCAGGTCCTTGAAAGTTTTTGCTAAACATGATGAGATGTAACTTCTTTTTTAACTAACACGCTGGAGCTTGAACCCTCTCACAGACACATTAAAATACATCTGCTTGCTGTAAAACTCTGGGGAATTCGCTGCATGAGTGCATTGGTCAAAGAAATGCTGCAGAAGAGAATGTCTCAAAAGCTGACCTTTCCTTTTGGCAAAGCAGTCAGTCGATCACATCAACCTGACAAGTGTTTCCAAATCAATTTTAACCAAGCTGGACTATATTCAAGAAACTGACCCTTGGCAGAGATATACTAGCGGAAAGCCATGACCTTCATTATACATGCTGCCTTACTGATAAGCTAATTACCTTAATTAATTTAGCTTTTTTAACTTTTAACTTTTTTATTTTCCGTACTGACAGCTATTCATGCTTTAAACATCTTTCCATCCATTGAACTTCAGGCTGACAAACCAGCAGTTGAGCATGTAAGGTTTATGCGCTCTTTTCCGGAAGCATCTTTTCCTCTCCAGGGGCTATTTCTGTCATCTCACCAAGCCCTGTGTTCTCAGCACAGTCAAGGTCGCGTCATGGTGAGTGGTATCGTGTTTCTAATGGGCTCCTTCTCGGGAGGCAAGCCACTGACTATGGCAGTATTCCTCTGGCAGGAAAGATTCGAGGGCTTTCTGGTGAAGTGATGTTTTCACACAGGCGGCAGATGAAAGAGCTGAGCACAACAGAGGTGTTCACCAAACTTGAAAAAACCACCAGTCCGATTTAAGAGGGCAAACCAGCTGGCTTCCCGCAAAACAGATTGTCTCAAAATACATGAAAAGCAGGCAAGCGTGTAATCTTCTGAAGGGAGAAAAAAAATCATTTTTTGATGGGACAGATTAAAACAAAATATGAAAGAAGAAAAATATGGATTGTGTTCCAGTATTTTCACAGCAAAATGATGAATTGGGGAGAGTAAAAAGCTGAAGACAATGAAGACAAAGAAAAGCACTGGGAGGAAACATGAAGTACAAACAACACATCTATCACAGCCATCACTGTTAAATGGAAGTACTTTTAGGGGCCCTGACCTTAGTGATGTTCTCTCTCTCTCTCTCTCTCTCTCTCTCTCTCCCCCTCTCTCAATCACTACAGCTTGACTTCTCTCCTAGGATGGTTTCAATTTCTTGTAAAGCTCCTCCAAGGCTGCTAATGTTTTATTCATGGTCAGGGTAGAGTGACCTTGAGTGGGCTTTGATTAGATGGACTGGCCAACAGCTGCTACTGCGTCAAATAACAGGTGGGCAGTCAAACTGCGTTCAGCCAAACTGACATATGACAACTTTTTCCCTGGCCTGTCATTCAAACTTTACCAGCAGGCAGGCACTGGTGCTGGTAAGATGTAAGACAATGTCGCGTCTAATGCCTTCTAATCAGGTCTGTTGGGGTCACTAGCTTTACATTGGTTGAAATGCAACCAACAGCATTTTGTTTAGATTTAGCCAGAGGTTTGGTGCCTCACAAATATCACTGGGTTATGGCTGAACACATGAACAAACTCGCTCATTGGGGAATAAGCTATGCGCTATAAAGCAACGCTTCACAGAAAACTGAAAGAATTTAAGCATTTTTTAAGAATGAAGAAAGCAGGAGAGATCAAATTGTTGTTCTGATGAAAGAGAGTCGTATTACTATTTACAAGTTGCATTATTACATAAAACTTGTTAATACAACCACTGAAATGTAATGTTGAATGTTGGAACAATTTGAAAATATGCAGGAAGAATACAGGCATGGAATATAGGTTTGAATACAGGTGTGGAAAGGTAATTAATGTTAGAGTCTATTTTTTTCTTTCCTCATTTGTGTCTTCCCATAAGGTTTCAACAAAAATTTCCTGGTGCAACCATAAGTGCACCAGTCCATAATTTATGTTAATGAAGTTGGATATGGTCTTGTGTAAAACTGTAGCTAGGGGCACGTAGTTGGTCAAAGGACCACTACTGCAGATTAAACAGGATAAATTGACCTTACCTTGTCGCCTCTTTTAACGGTTCTGGTTGTCAGCTTGCTGATGGCCTTCTTGGCAGCGTCTCCAAGTCGTCGCTGTAGCGCAAATGATAGATTAAAAATTAAAATGCAGGAAATGGAACGAGAAGCTGCCCCTGCCTTAAAAAAAGCACTTCTCCTAATTAAAGCAAATGTAGGATCAAATGTAGTATATTGCATTTAATTATTTAGTCAGAAAATTTTGTACACGGATGAATAAAATTGCATTCAAGGAAAATGGACAAAAAGTAAATGCGATGCCATTTTCTGAATGTGACTGGAATTTGTTGTGGGAATATCAGAGCACTCAGGGGAAAGAAAATGTAATGTATTAAAGGGAACTAGTGAAAAGAGAGAGTGAACCAGCACTCACGGTAATACAAGACTGAGAGCAGGTGTGTGTGTGTGTGTGTGTGTGTGTATCTGTGAGATTGTGCTTTCAGTCTAAGCAGGTTGAAATTCGCTGCAATTGTTTACCACTGGCAGTGCAGACCAGATAACTGCTACCAATGGAAAATGGCCAGGTCTAATCAAGTCTTGAAAGCCTAGCAAACACTCTGTAAACTAGCATAATCCATTATTTAAGAAAAACCTACTGTTAAAAGCGAACGCAGTGTTAAAGTGTTAAACAAACAATAACACTTAATGAACAGGAGGCTGACACAGCTCAGTACACTAGCACAGCAGCAGCAGACCTGTGTGTGTAAGTATATGTGTGTAAATATGTGTGTGCGTGCGTGTGTGTGCGTGCGTGCGTGCGTGTGTGTGCGTGCATGTGTGCGTGTATATGTGTGTGTGTGTGTTCGCCTGTGTGTGCGTATGCGTGTGTCTGTGTGGTGCGTGTGTGAGTGAGTGGGGGGCTTGAGCAGAGGTTTAATTTTACAGGACTGGGCAGAGGGCCTCAGGTCTCAGCTGAAGTACACTGAGTGGGGAAGAGCTCAGTTGTAGAGGCCAGACGCTGAGGAGGCATAGCTTCACCACATACACACACCTCCCCCATTAATCTTTCATGAGCTGGACAGCCTGAGCCATTTACTGCATCAAATTTTCATACAGAGCGCGCGCGCACACACACACACACACACACACACACACACACACACACACACACAATGTGGATTTCGGTGAGCAGTACTTGAAGGTCACCTAGGCCAGCCAAACTACAGAGAGCTGCGGAATTAGCAATGCCAGGAGACCGACAGTGGTTTGTGAGTGTGTGTGTGTGTCTGTGTGTGTGAGAGTGTGTGTGTCACTACTAATCCCTTACACTGCAAATAAAGACAACACTACGGATCAATCAACATATTTGAGTTTAAGTAAAAGGACAATCTATATGGCATATCTAAAAGTCAGATGCCAATACAATCAAATTTGATTTGGGAATGCAGCAGGTAGCATTTCTAAAGGTAGTCCAAAAGTGGTAAATATTGAGAGTGAATGGAGGACAAAAAAGGCAAAAAATAAAAATAAGCCAACCTTTTTCCTTTCAGCTGCCAAAACACATAACACCATTCAGTCTTTCAGCATCATATTTATGTTCTCACGAGTACTACTGACCATGTAGTATAGTCTATACTTACAAAACTACATCCAACAATGTCATATATTCCAGCTTGTTTAATATGTAGAATATTGTCAAACTCTATTAATGTCTGCTTCAACAACTGAGGGGACTTGGACTTATTGTTGTTGTTGTTGTTGTTATAAGCCTCTTACTGCTGTAATTTCACTATTATCTTTAGACATCACTCTGATCACATCTTAGGACGCCAGAACAGATCCTATGTAGATTCTAACTATGTGTTCCTGACCTGGCTGCGGTCTCGTGCACTGGTGTCTCGGATCTTCTGAATGAAGTAAAAGATGAGCCAGGCTGATGAGATGATCATCAGAACGATGAAGGAGATGGAGACGAAAACCAAAGATCCTCGGTTGATGTTCTTGGGTGGACCGCGCACCCCAACCATCACAGACACCAGCACCGTCTGGTTCTTCTCCAGGAAGCTCAGGATCTCCTTCCCATACGCCTCAGTGATCATGACCGCAACCATGTCGCCAGTGCCTGAGGGGCCCACACACCAAACACTGGTTAAGTAATGTACGCATACACATGCACACGTATTCACTGACCTACAAAGAGAAATACAGACATCATGGACTATAGGCATATAGGTAGGGCATAGGCATACACACACCCAAACACATGTACATGAGAAGACACACACACGCACACACACACACACGCACGCACAGAGAGAGAGAGAGAGAGAGAGAGAGAGAGAGAGAGAGAGAAAGAGAGAGTCCCAAATACCACTGGGTTCAAAGTTCATTTTTCACTCTCCAACTGGCTGACCTATTACAAACTGGCACAAATAAGTCTAGCATGAAGGGCAAGTAAATAGACAGTGCCTGGGTACAGACCCAGATAAACGAATACACACAGACACGCATGCATGTGCACACACTCACGCACGCGCGCACACACACACGCACACCCCCCCCCCCCCCCCCCACACACACACACACACATGCACACACAGTGGTGCATAGAAGCACCTCAGGCTCTATTTTAATAGAGTTGGCTGATTTACTATCCACAAATATGCATCAGTAGAGTTAGTCAACCATACCAGTGCCCAGTGATTACTCTAATCTCTCCTTTACAGATTGTCTAGCTCTGAGTATGCACAAAATACTGATTTAAACCCAGCCAAGGTTTCACTATTCCTGCTTAGCAAGTTTAGTTCAGATTCTTCAGTTTAAATGCCACTACACAATGGCTTCTATGATTGCCTTTTTGCACCCTTTTACTTTTAAAATTTTCATCAATACAGCATCTCGCGTAAAAAAGTTACAATAACTGCTTCTCACTTATTTTGTTCACTGAGACTAACTGACAGTCATGAATTTAATACAATATCTTCAACCGGGAAAAACATCTGAACCCCAAGCTATGTACATTCCCATATAAACCCAGGTCTTGCCATATTCTGCCTTTGCAGATGGCAAACTTTATATTTTAGATGTGATGCAGTGGTTCTATGCCTAATAACATTCAGGTGTGTTTTAATGTTGTTTTATTGTGTTTGATGGTTTTGTAGCTTACACACTGCTATACAGTAAATGGTGTGTTTACATTTTAAAGCTCTTCAACTATCCTCTGTCTGAGGAAAAATAAAGTCTCAGTCTAAGATACCTTCTCACCATATGTTGGGGGAAAAACTCAAGTGAAGATTATTACACTGCACTTCACTGCACCAGTAACAATCCATAAATATTTGATGGACTGAGGTATACAGTGTGAAACAATATGTATTACTCGGCGACACCACACTTTCTAAAACACTTCCACATAATGTATTTCATTTCCATATTAACATAGAGGATTAAACTGATTTTCGACCTGGTCTCTGCTGCGTGAGGCATAACAATGCTGGCTTTAAAGCATTAGCCTGTGTCGTGGTACAGACAGTTCAAGGTCAGCCAACATACTCGACAAAAGTGCAGACACGATGTCAGCCGTGCGGCTTCAGTTGACAATTCAGTTATGATACCCATAAGAGGATGAAAACTATATTTATCCTCATTATAGCAAGAAAGAGAAACCATGTGGCCTTGTGTAAGAGATGGTGGCTCTATTTCTGTTTGTGTATGGCCATTTTTATGTCTATAACTGCACGTGAAACAGGAACAGAGTCATTTAAGTGATTAGTTATAGTCATTCCTGGGATGTTTCTAAACAAATTATAATTTGTAGTGGTCCGTCATACGTAGACCTTGTTATTAATAGCCTCCTATGGGTGTCAGAAAATGTGAAATGCTTTGTCACAGCCCCGTCCCTAGTCAGCGTTAAAGCTTAACGGGATGTGTAAGGAATTATATTAACCATGCATTCAGTATTTAGTCTATATCAATATAGACTGACAGTCTGTATGTATATACAAATAAGGATCTTTATACCTGCCATGGCCTTAAACAGTCAAGTATTTAACATCTTCTTAACCTAGACCTTAACTTTTTACAGAGATTTACCTTCAGACCATTTGTCTATAAGGATTTGATGGACACTATAAGATGGTCATAAAAATAGGGCTGCTAAAGCTTTGAGTCTCGTAAAATTTCACTCATTCAGATAGCCTATTACTGAACAGACTCTACCTGCCTTTGAAAACAGGGCCATCTCCTTCCGTTACCATCTGAAGTTACCATCAGTATTTTCCCCATTTTCTACCAGGAGAAAATTTGTTTTCATGCTTAGCAGAAATGGCAAATTTAACAGATGCCAAACTGGCCAGGACCTATGACAGCATCTTACCGTTAATGAAGCCATATATATATATACACACACATTTTTTTTGGATGATTACTGAGTACAGGTAGTGCAGGTAGAGGCATACACAGTGTGTGTGTCCGTGTGTGTGTGCGCATGTGTTCGTGTGTTTGCGTGTGTAAGTGTGTTTTGTGTGTGTGTGTGTGTGTGTGTGTGTGTGTGTGTGTGTGTGTGTGTTTGTGAATGTCAGACCCATTTAGCAGCCTTCTGCCTGTCTGTAAAAGCTGTTTGTCAGCAGTAAAGATGTCAGCTGTAGGACAGAGACAGTTTGGTCTGCACCACTGGTGACTGATAGACCTGGGCTCACATGCACCAAGGCCGTTTGTCTCCATGTGTGTCAGCCCCCAAGACAACAGCCTTTTATCACATTTTATAAGCCATCACTGTAACGGTTAGCCATCAAGGCTAACAGTCCAGTTACAGCCATTCTGTCGTTAACTAACTACAGCATTCAGTATTATTCTAAAGATGAGATGCACTTACCATGTGAAAATTTCCTCACATTCAGTGTTAATAAACTGTATCACATGACAGACATACACACGTGCATACACACACACACACACACACACACACTCTTGATCAGATAAATGATGTGAGGTGAATGTGAGGTGGCTGTTGAACTGATAAAATGAACAGGACGAAATCCGCTCATTTACAACAAGGGAGGAAATAACACATTTTCACTAGTATACTATTAGTTTAAGATTTTGATACACCTGTGTCAGTGTGAGCATGCATGTAGGAATGTGTGTGTGTGTGTGTGTGTGTGTGTGTGTGTGTGTTTGTCTGTGTGTCTTTGCGTTGGGCATGTGCATAAAAGGACACAGACCACAGAAAAAAAAAGAGACGCCACCTCTACAACAGATTTCCACAACAGATCTCTACAACAACTCCTTCACAATACCAATGATACTGATAAACACCATAAACACATCATTTAGGACAAAATGTTGGCAACCAACCATCTTCATTTTCTTCCTGCCAAAAAACTCAAGATCTATTCCCTAGTGGCTGGTGAGTAAATAAAGCTAGGTTCCTTTTCTCTCCACCGAGCTCATATAATGTGATAGTCACATGATAACTGCATATTCAAGTCATAGTTGAAATAAAACCATATAAGACAGCAAAGAATGCTATGAATCCACAAAGCAAAGCTACTCACATTCTCTCCCACTTCCATTTTTAGTATTATTAGTCAGCTTTGCCATATGATGAATTTTCTTGTGCTTCCCAGATTGACACTATTCTTCTAGTTTATGACAGTTTGTTTAATGTGTTGTCTTATTTTAAATAATTTCAGAACTTGATTTAAAATAGTCTCCAAGTGTTTACTTTCACATGAAGTCACCATATGAACGAGGTTTCCCCTTTGCTATGCCGTTAATCTGCCTGATTAATGATGTCACAGAACCTCTTTCCAGTTGACTTAGACCTAAGACAGATTAGTGAACCGAAACCATGACTTTTAAGCCTCTAAGTGCTGTCCTCCACATGGGCAACTGATGGGAGCAAGACAGGAAAATTGGTTTGTTTTGTTCATCTTTTGCCATGCTGCACTGTAAAGGTTACAGCTTCAGAGGCTCAGTCTCATGTGGATGGGATCTCCCATCCATTCCGCTCCCTGCTAAGATGTCCTTTAGCCGTGAGCCTGCTGACTCTGCAGCTTTTTTAAGCACTAATTTTGTAGCTAGTGCCATGGGAGGTGGGGTGATGTGGGGCACCTTTGTACTGTCCTGACTAACAAACAGGGGGGTGGGGGGGTAGAGACAGAGGGTTGAGTAGACTGACAACCACTTGAAGAGAAGACACACTCACATACACGCACACCTATCCCAGCTTGAAAGCAAATGGTTATTTTCACTGACAGCAGTAGCTGTCCGGTAGATTAGATTACATGAGGCCAATTACTGAATTAAAAAAAGGGAATAATATTGATAATGGCATCATGTTTGCTCATTTTCAGTTTTAATATATCTTTAAATTTTAAGAGCTAGAATTTTATGTCAATAAAGCTAAAGCCTTGAAAACACTACACAATTTCAGGCATTTTGACAAATTGCCCATGAACACAAATTTATAACCAGAACCATACCATGGGAACTAATTATCATGTATTAGATACTCACATCATTCATTTAGTAGGTACATTTACCGTACTTTCTCTTTGTTTGACTGCACAGCTCCCTTTCTATGGTTACCCCACAGTGGGGTACACAACCATGGACCAGCAAATAATTTTAGTGTTGCACATAAAGGATGTCACCATGCCAGTTCAGTTTTGTAGGGTAGAGGGTAATGTGGCCCTGTCTAACCAATAGTACACACATGCTGGAGAGTGAAAGACTAAAACTACAACACACAAATATACCCACTTACAAAGCAATGCTATCATAAATCCATGTTTTTATGACCTCTGTGTGCATGCGCGCATGTGTGTGTGTGTGTGTGCATGCGTGCGCGCGCGCGTGTGTGTGTGTGTGAGTGTGTGCGTGTGAGAAAGTGACAGTGAATCACTGTGAGTCAAAACAATTGTCTGGCAGATTGGGCCACATAAATCCATGGATTTATAGTGTTCTACAGACCACAGTCTTGCTCCTCTTCTTCTTCTTTCTCCCCCTCTCTCTCTCAAACACACACACACACACACACATACACACACAGACACATACTTACACACATTCTCTTTGTCAAATAAACTTGTCATATCACATTCTCAGACACGTGCAAGTTTCACTGTTAACTAATAGCTTTGGCGATAAGACTGTGAGTGACTGATTTACTGGATGTAAACAGTGCATTGAGCAGTAATCTCTGCCTGTCTTCACCATGCACACACACATTTTTTGCCTTTGTGTGTGTATGTGTGGTGTGTGTGTGTGTGTGTGTGTGTGTGTGTGTGTGTGTGTGTGTGGTGTATGTGTCTCATGCATACGCGTGTGTGTCTGTGTGTATTAGTCCACTGTACATGTGTGGAGACACGCGTTTGGTGAAACATGTCTTGACTGCGAACAACCCGTGAGAGTTCAGACTGAGTTACTAGAGCCTAATTGCGTGCCTGATTGAGAGTCATTCCTGCCTTTAACTGAAAATCATGAAGCGGAAGGTGTTGGGCAGGAAGTGAGTGATGTTCACACACAGCAGCTGTCTGTATCTTAACATCTGTCAGAGCCTCAGAGCCTCAACATGCTATCTGCACCACACAGAGCTTCACATACAGCTTCCAGACCCTATCACACAGCCAATCCTGACGATGCTACAGCCTGCACCAAACACCTCAGAAACCTCACCAGCTGCACTAAAGAAGCACCTCCTACTGTTAACATTAGCATAAAACATACTTTAAAATATCTGATATCTGTTATGGTTCACATAAGATACTAATCTGGAATCCTAAACACACAAAGATTTTTGGTGCTGATTTCCAAACATATGTGCTTCTAGACATCATTCAGCAACTGACATACAATTCACACAAATTCACACAAAAGCAGTTCTGTAACACATAAGAAACCCTGCTCAGCTTTCTCACGAACAGGT
Organism: Chanos chanos; assembly: GCF_902362185.1. Lineage (NCBI taxonomy): Eukaryota > Metazoa > Chordata > Actinopteri > Gonorynchiformes > Chanidae > Chanos > Chanos chanos. The sequence goes on along the minus strand of NC_044495.1, from coordinate 31,549,888 downwards.
CATAAGCACTCATGAAAAGTCGTCTCTCGTGCAGTGTGTGAGGGTAAAGCAATGATTACATCACAGACATACAAACACAAACACACACCCCTCATTTTCTAATGGATCATTTCAGTCCTCAGGCCGCAGACTCTTATCTTGACGCTTCTGTCTCAGTGAGGCCCTGATAGCAGACAGCCAGTACATTCTGTGCTTGGGCTCAAAACAAAAACAAAATCTAAAAAAAAAATACACTTGTGTGTGTGTGTGTGTGTGTGTGTGTGTCTGTGTGTGTGTGTGTGTGTGTGTGTGAGTGTGTGTGTGTGTGTGTGTGTGTTTGTAAGTATGTGTATGTGTACATGTTTGTATGTGTATTGTGTAGTAGGTGTAGGAAAAATATCGCTTTGCATTATGACTGCAGCTTTTAGAAGGAAAGTGTGCCTCATGACTATTGTCATGATGAAGTATTAATATTATAGGGACCTGTGCTTGCTTTATTACTACATGCTGCAAATTGTATCTGTGTGTTAGAACAATGAGCATTTATCATGTAGAGGACAAGGCCTCTGAGTGTCTGTAACATCTGGGGAGCGAACACCAAGCATCTTGTGTTCCATGAGAAAGGTTATCTTGTAAACCCCCACACATGTCCTTGGACTTGTTTGTATTACTGTATGAAAAGCTCTGCATTCCTTAACCTCGGAGAACTATACTTCATCTCTGAGGTGTGTTTCTCCCATGCGCATGTAATAAATAGTGATTCATAATCTATATTGGTTGATTCTTCAGAAACTTATCAACTCTCTTCCATATAGAAGAATTTCCTCCACACGCAGCAAATAGCTAGTGAAGATGACTGAAATTTTTTAATTTTAGTCAATCCTGCTTCTGGGTACCAATCTCTTTCTATAAAAAAATATCCAATATAATGTAAGAAAGACACTTTCTTACTGTCATGCTAACAGCAAATTGATCCATAGGTCAGGTTTTCCGCTCCTGGGGAACTATCTAAATCTCAGCAGTGTTGGGGGAGAAGGACCTTCTCAATTAGTCATGAAGTCCTTCTATATTTACACATCTCATCGATCCACACCAGAGCAGGGTGTCGCACTCCATGACTCACCGCCTCTCCTCCCTCCCTCCACTCCCTCTCTTCTGCTCCCTGATGGACAGACTGCCTCGCTAGATGAAGCTAAGCTAGCACGTAAACATGAAAGACAGACGTGAGTTCTTTTGGCTGGGGCTTTAGCCCTCAATAATTACTTATTCTCTGAATCAAGCCTTTGTAACAGTGATGGTGAATAAGTTTTTAGCATATGTGTTAAATGGTAACAATGTTCCTAGTACTACATATATAAACACATAAGCACACACAGATTTTCTGATCTCCCAGAAACTACTCCGTCATAAGACAGAAAACACAGGTCCTTGTAACTCACAATACACACACGCACATACACACAAATGCACATACTCAAACACATGTACTCACACATTTACATACACTCTTTTTTTATAACTAAGTTTCTCATGACTATCTTCCCTGACTATCTTCCCTGACTCAAGTCAGTGGAGCTGTCTCATATGCTCCGCCGTGTCTCACCCTCATGTGCCATGGTGACCGTGTCCTCCTTGGAGCTGTTGTTGTAGATGAGCACGGCTGAGGCGTTGTAGGCCGCTGCCTTCAGGATTTTCTCCTTAAAGGTGCACTTGCCTCTCTGCAACAGTGCCACCCACTGTGTGGTTTTAGGGGGCACCACGAAGCGTGTATACGGACAGCATCCCTGCAGGTCCACCACTATGTATGGAGGGAGAGAGGGGGAGAGAGAGAGAGAGAGAGAGAGAGAGAGAGAGAGAGAGAGAGAGGCAGACAAAGACAAAGACAAGGAGAGATCATTGTAGTGTCTGCACCTGATATTGCATTTCATTTCAAATGTCAGATGGTGTTGTTAACTGATTACATACATTCTTCCTAAGAAACGTATGTTATTTTGTCATTTGTACCTGGCACTTCTTGCAAAGCCACTTGCAAGATTCAGTACCAAAATGAACAAAAAACAACATTTTTATTTTTGAACACAAGAGAGAAATAAAAGGAAGTAAGAGGTATTAACATGAAGTGGTAACAAACTACCATTTCTTTACATGTTAACATACATGAATATACCAAGAAGGTTGGTTGAAGTGTAAGTTCTGCGCATCACTGCCTTTTCTAGTGTATGCTTTTTTGGTACACCCCTTAATCTGGGTTAACGGAGTGCCAAAGAAATGCAGTGAAGGCCTGTTCCTCTTGCTTCTAATCTGACCCATCACTGGAAAAACTCTGAAGATGATCTAGGAACTTTCCTATGCAAATGCTCTACTTCTTAGTCAGATAGATGTTATTGCCAAAGCAATAGCCTGACTACCACTCAGAGAAAACAGAATATCCACAGGGCAGGAGAGGAGGTTGCAGTAATTGATTGTCATTTAAGAAAGGCAGAGAGAGAGAGAGAGAGAGAGAGAGAGAGAGAGAGAGAGAGAAAGAGAGCTAGAGAGACAGTGTTTCTGCTTGTTTCAGCTTGTTTCCTCGACCCTTCATCAGTAACTCCCTGCCTGAAGACATTTCTTAGTTTTCGAATGTTGCAGGAAGTGTGATGTCAGAGCTTGTGTGTGTGTCTGTGTCTGTGTTTATGTTTGTGTGTGATGCATTGTGACTTTGTTCTAGTTCTTGGCCCTCATTTTATGGGGACACCCACACTTCGAGACCAATGCTGAAATATTCATTAGTCTGCAATGTCAACACTGGGGAGCAGATGTTCCTAGTCTCTGTGGGCCTGTGTGTGCAAGTGTATGTGTGTGTGTGTGTGTGTGTGTGTGTGTGTGTGTGTGTGCACCTGCACATGTGTCTGCATGCTTGCATGAATGTATTTGTGTGTATATGAGCAAGAGACAGGTAGCAAGGGTGGAGCAGATAAAGCAAAACACACCAGTATTCATCTATCCAAGCTTGGAGGCACCCAACACAAACACCCCCAATAATGTTAACATTTCAGTCTGTAACAGCAAAGGCTATGTTTCCATATATGATCACCAAGAGCTGGATAAACAGCTGATCAGTCAGTTTTAGGAAATGAATGGTTTGTAATGGAGAAGGATGTTTCACCTCCGCTCTGCTGAAAGCGTGCTTTAGTGCATTTGCTGCAGTTTTCTCAACAACAGGGCTGACAGTTGTGTCTGTGAGTTTATACTACTGTTTTGCTGTAGTAAATGATTTCTCATTTAACCTGGACATTTTCAGTGTCATCAGCGACAAATAACGGTGAAATTGCAATATTTGTACTCAATGTAAATCTAAAGGAATTATTGAAAATGTTGTAACATCTGATAAATTCAGGATCATGTTTCTGTTTGCTTATGTGATAAACATAGCATATTTAAAAAACAGACATGTTGGCACAGAGATATTTGTGTTTTTATGCTTAAGATGTTTCATGCTTTAATGAACAAAACCAGTTAGTCTTGTGAGTAGTTTATTGGGTATCTTTAGCTGAATGGATATATTTCTTGTCTCCAACTGTAACTGAAAGAGCAACAGCTTGAGTCAACAGCTAAATGACACTTGAATCATTACACCTGTGAACTGCCAGAAATCCTGAATTCATCCATCTGGTCTTGCTCAGAGTGTAATGACCTTTGGCTTCTGAATTGCCTGTGAAATCTGAGCTGGCAGATTGAGGTTTATAGAGCAGAGCTGGCCAGCAATGTTAGATAATCATTATCTCATGAAGCAGAGAGAGAGAGAGAGGGGGAGAGAGAGAGAGAGAGAGAGAGAGAGAGAGAGAGAGAGAGAGAGAGAGAGAGAGAAGGGGGACTTCAATCTGATTAGATAGACTTTGATGCCCTTTATTTATCTGTATATGTAAGACAAAGAGAAAGACATAGGGGGGTGTGTGTGTGTCTGTGTGTGTTATGTGAAGTACAATATTCAAACTGCATTAATACCCATAATAAGGCCTATGCTGTTTATAATATGGATAATATGGTAGATATTTCTGACGTCATTGTCCATCTGGGATGGTGCGTCACTCTTGACCCTGTGATCAGACAGCACTGCTCTACCCCACCTCAACCTCTGCCTTAACACCACCATCACTCCTACCGCCCCCTCCTGTCACAGGCCCTTCTGTTCCTGGAGGTCAAAACCTGCTTCAGTGATGTAGGAGAGAGACCTTTGCTGCTACCTTCCTCTCCTGGAGTGTGGCCCAGTAATAATTCAATAAGATAGCTCTATTCATTGTTCTCTCTCTCTCTCTCTCTCTCTCTCTCTCTCTCTCTCTCTCTCTAGTGGTGGTGGTAACCATTGATGAGGAGCAGTCTATAAAAGAAAAATCTGATCTTATCTGTGACAAATGTTTCTCCCTGTCTTCTTTGTCCTCCAGTTTCTGATTTTATTCCATTTCATATTTAGACAGGAGAAGCTTGTGGAGTGCACACAAATTACCTTAATAAACTGCCTTGCCGAGAGGGAAATCTGTTCCGGTAAAATCCCTCCCTCCGTCACTGTACAGCATATGTACAACGTCCACATCAGGGTATCTCTGTCATATTGGACGTACTACATGAAAGTGACCCAGTGCAAAAAATGAACTGCAGATGTTGATTTTCTTAACCTTCTTCAAACTGTTAAAAGGTAGTGTCACTAAATACCACCACTAATGCAGGTCCAACTTGCAATAAGAAGGGCAGATTTCCTAGCCAGTCTAGGACCAGGCTTAATCCATGTCTAAGAAACCTAAACGTTTCTGGACCATATATGTTCCCAATCCATCTTCAATATATTCTTGCACAGCAGGCAGGAAAGAGAACATGCATCATCAGCTATATATATACAGCTGTCACTGTTCATTCCTTCTACTGCAATGCTTTCTGCACCAACTCCATATGAAATAAAATTAAATCTGGGGGGCATAAGTGGTCTCACCATGAACTCTACTTTCAAGACAGGACACAGCCATAAAAGGTGTGGACTCAGCAAAGAAGCATCAAGATGGAATACGGCACTGGAAGAAAAATGCAGTTGCTTAAGCTAACGCTAACCCTCCGCCATAACTAAAACAGTGCATGAAACTGTTGATGATCGGAAATTTGGAGCCTGAACTAATCTAATTCACAGCAGATAAAAGATATCTGTTCCCAAAGTTTACCAGTCAGCATGACACAAAAAGGCGTCAGGTTGTTTCCAAAAATCGTTTGCTCTCAGGGGGAGTGGAAAAATGAAGTCAGGGATGTAGAGGAGGGCGGCTTTCCCTGGACCAGTCTGAGGCCTGCAGGCTAGAACCAACACACTGCTGTCAATAGTCATCACATGCGATTGGGCTATGACCGCTGAGGTAATGAAGTCTCTGTGTTACAGTTACTGTTATTGATACTGCGTAGGACGTCTTGTAAAAAGTGGGTTTCAGACATCATACGTGCAATCAAATGGTACAAAATGGTATTATATGCTGAAACTCAATCAATCAATTGATCTAATTAGCTGCCAGTGTGCTTTCTAAGCATGTTTTGCAGAGATATCACTGTCATTTTCTGTACAGTGATATCATGAGATCTGAAGCTCCTGCAGACAAAGGCAGACTTTGATTATGTGATTATAAGCCATAAATAAACCCCAGGCACAGCTGGAGAGCTCCTTCTTGTACCCAGAATGCATCACTCAATAGGCTTATGCCACGCTGCAAACACATTTTTCATATAAGTTAGATTTTTATGACAAGTCTCTACAAGACAGGAAATGGTAAGATGCTATCGGGGATGAGAACAACAACAGCGTCAAAACCTCTCTTGCAAATAAAACCATGCACACCTGTGTTTGAGAGTCAAGGATGGTTTTGCATGGAAGGGAATTTGTGGGTCTTGATGGGGCACATAAAAACCACTAAAACTGTTGCAAACATTTGCAAGGGCAAATGAAAACTCTCCATAACCCCATGCACATTGAACATGCCCTAAATCTACAGTGGGACCCAGAATCTTAATGTGCAATCGCTTCTCACAATATCAGGAGAGATGTTTACCAGTAAACACCTTCTACTCCATCCCATCCACCCCACTTGTTCACCTCACTAAATCTCAGCATTAAGATTTATCAGTGAACCTTAAAATAATAATTCTCTCATCTGTCTTATAAGATGACCTCTCTAACGGTGTTTTACATTTATTGTGATGTCATTTTCAGTTTAGTTTTCAGCACAAAAGGATTTTGACAGCACACGGTGATGGAAATCTACGAGCTGACCCATGCAATACAGTAACTATGATACGGAAAATCCCTGAAGGCTGTGGCTGGACTTTGATACTGAATTAGCTTGTATGGAAATGTACCCAAGGACATTATGATGGGATGGCAAGGACCCACATACCTATGGCCCTACACTCCACATACTCAATACAGCAAGACCTGTGAGTAGTACTCAACCAGCACAAGAATGTACCTAATGATCTAGTCTGTTTATGAGTGCCCACAGACAGACAGGGACCATGAAGCCTTGTTACGACATCTAGAACACATCACAAACCAGCTCCAGAGCACTAATGAATCAGTGCTTAAAAAATGTAAATAAATTCAGCCTCATATCTGTCAACATAACAAATGAAGCTATGTCGTCTGGGCTTTGCTTATGTATGTGTGTATGTGTGTGTGTGCATGTATGAGCCTATTGTGCGTATCTGCTGCAAATCACTACTAATTACATTCTTTCATTAGGCCGAACCATGATTTGATTTTGGCAAACATGAAGTAGCTAAATCTTGTTCAACTCCAAATGAATGACTCCACCAGCCTCAAACGTACCCTTAGGACAACAGCAGCGGGGGCTAAGCACACTGATACCATTAACTCTCTCCATCCAAGCTCTTCGCTGCTTTTTCTCTGCAGCCCCCACCTCATATGACACAGTAAAATTACAATCAATACCCCCCCCCCCAACCCCCCCCTCCCCAAACACACACAAGACTGCAGCTCCCATTTCCTCCCTGGATCAATTAAGAACATGACGTCATCAAAGGTCTCTGGTCATATCCCTCATTTCCTCTATTTCTCCTTCATCTGTTTCTTTGCCTTTTATCAGTCCTGAGGGATGAGGCTGTTTCATTCTGCGTTTGGGGAGTAATGTAGCAAAGGGGCGATGCACACCCACCTGTTCGGTGCCAGCTGTAAACAGTTGACAGCCGATATGCAAACAAGCACATAATGTCACATCCAGAGCAAAGACCTTGTCCTTTGCACTATCAAAAGGAAGACTGCGTTCTTGTTTCACAAACTGACTGCAGATCCGCACCGATTGATCCATAAGTGATTCTTCAAGAGTAAATACATAAGAGATAGAGCATTAAGTCCTCTTAACAAGAATGTGAAAAACGTTTTTGAAAACAAAAAAAAACTAAATAACCAAAGCAAATATGTTTTACAAAATGAAAACATAAAATGTAAATGTGCTGACTGATGCATATGTTTAGCAAATTATGTAGTGCTTTACACCATAGATTATGAAACTGCACTAACTTAAATTAAACCCAAATAGACTGTCTAATGTACACTGGGCAGTGTGCATGTTTCTCATTAGAGGGTGACAAATGAGAAATAACAAACTCACTCTGACTACACTCACTGCAGAGTGGACCCATCCATTCAGTTTCACAGAAAACAGTTAAATATCACTTAACATTGATCAAGACGTGAAAACTCTCAGAGCTGGTTACAGATGAACAGCCTCCAAAAATTAAACAACAACAACAAAACATTACCATTCAAAGAAGTGTCAAATAAAAAAAAAAAAAGAAAAAAAAAAGGAAAAACTGAGGAAAAAATCATTTTGACTAATTAAAACAATTGAACTTTCAAGCACACAAATATTGATGGGCAAAAGAAAACTGAAGAAAAGTTCAAGGGTGGACTTTTATTTGTCTTTTTGTAGTTAGTTCACGTTGTGTTTGACACGTAGATGGAAGAAGAACACCGGAAAGACTGCACGTTTAAGATACTGAACTTTAAACGGTCTGTGACAGTGTGTTATTGCTCACATTGGCACTGGAGCATTAAGCCTATAGCCCTGCCATTCTGTTGGTCATCCGAGCCTTCAGGTGAGGCTAATTAGGCATGGGATTTTCTGTGCCAGGGTCATTTACCACCCTTTGTTCTCCCTTGAGTGTCAGCAAGCTTTTGTCCAGCAATATCTCTCATCTCTTACGGCCTATGGCCTGGAATCAAGTTGCCATATGCCTGGTTCCATGTCTCCTGAATGACTCAGTACTATTTGTTACTACCTAGACAGGATTTCTATTGGATGTGACTTTATGTGCTTGTTTGTATATTGGCTGATGGAGGACATTTGGTTTAATTTCTCATTGGCCAAGAGCATTCTGTTGTACTGCCAGACCCCTGGAGGTAGTGGCAGCTGGTGAGAAGACGTGTTAGCAAATTGAGGGCACAGGAGTCTCTCTCTCTCTCTCTCTCTCTCTAGGTAGATATTCTGAGCAGATAGATGGCCATACGAACTGGAGAGCACATACATGTTTAGCTTTGGCATTATAATAATGATAATTCATCTATCATGAATTGTCATCCATCTAACATCTATCATTTGATCTTCATGCCATAAGCCCTTTGCAGTGGCACATAAAGAAAGGGAAAGAGAAAAAAGACAAGGGGATGGCCATAACGAACAAGACATCTCTAGAGAGGAAATTCAAAGGCAATGTGAAAAAGGAAGCGGTAGCCTGTAAGCCGAGCCTTTTCCTGTGTCTGACAGAGAACCTCGTGTTCTCTTCAGTTAAACTGACCTGATGCAAAACAAGAATTGTTTGAGACCTTGGCTTACAGATTATTCTACAAATGGGCAAAAACAGAAGACAGTGGTTTGAGGCATTATAGAGAGTAAAAGTGAATGAACAAACAAATAGGTATTCACACCTTAAATTCTGTTTCCAACCTAACATCACCTCTTTGATGACAAATTCTTCCTTTCACTACTTGTGGAATGAGAAAGTCCTTCTTCATTTGTAAATGTTCTCATTTTTTATGATTTTATGATGGATACTTGCTTACAACCGAACAGAGGACCAATCGTTCACCAGCGTCAAGCACAGACAAGCAAGCTTCTGCTTTTCACAGTCAAATGTATGACTCCGCCATTTCCCTTTGACCTAGTTAACCCTTTTAGCTCAGTCTTTTCTAGAAAACAGGCTGTAGTGTGGAAGGTAAACAGCTGAAAGCAAATGTGATCTGTTTTAGGAGCTGGGCATAAACTGATGGGAAGGTTTTAATGTAAGGTGTCAAACTGCCAAAACTGCATTTATCTGCTGGGTAAAATGTGTAATATGATGCTTTGTGTGTCTTGTGCACATATTCCATATGTTAGCAAGGGAGGCCACAAAATGGAGACCAGTGGGTACATATGAAAAGTCTCTCCAGTCTCTACGGCAAATTTTTGACATTACTGTGACTTCTATGAGAGTCATGCTGTCATCTTCTCCTCACCTCCTCACCTCTTTTGCTCTCCCTTTCTCTCCTAAATGAATTAAGCAAAAAAGTCATCCCATCCCAGATGTGCTCTCACCAGGGAGTAGAAACCTTAAAAAAGTCATCAAGGAAATTTCCACTTTGAAAGCTGACGCAGGAACTTTGTAAGTTTGAATAAATAAATAATTAAATATGCATAAACTGTAACTGCTCCCTGAGTGCTGCAGCTTGAGCTGACACCCAGGTCAGGGGTAATGAAACAGGTGGGGAAAAAAAGAGAGAAAAAAAAAGAACACATAGAGAACAGTGTGAGCAGGGCTACTTTTCTTCTCTCTCTCTCTCTCTCTCTCTCTCACACACACACACACACACACAGTCCTGTGTGATGAAAAGAGCTGGGGGAACAAAATGAAGGAGAAAGCAGGGCCATCATGGAGACAGATAGTGATTATTAAATATAAACTACACAAATGGGCTGGTTTCTGCAGAATCTTGGAAGGACCAAGAACCAGTGGGTATTCTGTGTATATACAGTAAACTGTGATTGAAATTTAAAAATGGCAGATGAAATATTGACTATTGAATTATAACTGATTAACCAAAGCTCTACCCGCTCACCTCTGACACTTCTTTGTTAAGGAGCGGGGAAAGATCAGAATTTGGCCTTTATGTTTGACGGTGGGAATAAATCCCATATGAGATCCCTGTTCTGAGCGTTCATTTCCCAGCATGCCTGGCTGGGTTAGCATGCATGACCTAAACTGCCTGCACTCGCTGAGACCTCCACTGGGTCAGCATACTCCCTGGGGCCAAACTAGCCAGCAATGAATCCCTGCACAGAGCAAGGAAACCAGGCCAGCCTACAGACTGGGAGACTGGGACAGTGAGGGATGAGCACTGGCCTGGTGAACTCAGCCAAAGTGGAACACAACAGATGCAAGCACTCTCCAAAGATCATAACCTTTGTCATGGTATGACAATAGTGGACTCTCTGTGCATGATATAGTTGTGCTCATGTTTATCAGTATGTTTTTTTAATAAAGAGATCCTAGTATGTGCCTTAAAGACAAAAAACACACACACACAGCCTGAGGGAAGAGAGATTTCGAATGAAGGTAAAGAGTGAAAATGGACAAACCTGCATTCATGAACTCACAGAGGCTGGTCCATTCAAAAGGAAGTTCATTATTTTAGACATCTTGGTCTGTTACAAAATATCACTGAATTCCTCCGATGATTTATCGCGTAGTTGCTGAATTTTGAAATAAATGTTTTTGGAAATGCCAAATGGGTGAATGAGAGTCCTTTTCTTGCCAATACAAGGTCTTCTGTATTGTGTTTACTGTATATCTCACTCATAGGTCTCCTATACCACGCTCCTTTTATAATTACAGAAGTAGGACATCTTTTCAAACTGGTTTGTACTTAGTAGACCAATATGCCAAAACACTTCCTAGATTTACTTACATTTTTTAAGAAAAAAAACCTGTCAAATATTTATCTATATGGGGCAATATGCATAAAGAGTAGGGCAGTACGTATAAATGCACTTATATGTGAACAAGAGCAAACTTACTCTTTAATGAGAAAACTTTTAAGTCTGTATTAAGTTTGGGTTACAGGCAAGGAAAAAATGCTAACACTTGGAGATGTTTCAACCTTTTGTGACGTACGCTTATAGTGGTGATGGATGAAAACTGTCAACTCATTTGTTTCCCACGATTCTCGGTTTCCAACAGTTTTGTCTGGCTTTGTGTGTACTGTGAACACAAAACTGCAGGAATGTCAGGCAGAAGCGGGAAAGATGCTTTTGGCTCCTGGAATCTGATACGATCATGTTTAAAACGTTTTATAGAGAGCACACTTCCCTCAAGGCCATTCAATACATCCTGGAAATCAAGTAAAAAAAAAAAGGAATGATTCAGCTAAACTATAAATAACTGTTGTTCACAGGCAAAGCTTGTCTTTTACATCTTAGTAAAGGCTGAAATGGCAGATTGCAGGTCACTGTCATGCATCATATACGCTGACTCTTTAAAAGTCTAAAATGAAAATTATATAAAAAACACAGCTTATTTCTTGACTGTAATGATTTATACTAGAACAGCACATTACACTCTGAAAGCTGAAGTGAACTTTTTTTATTATCATTATTTTAATTGAGGCTTATTTTTTGTATCCTATCACTTTTATATGTTTCTGTATAACACTGTAGGGGTTCAGTTTAACAAGGACCTCACACCAAAAGAAGTTACTTAATACTTAGCTCCTGTCCAGACCCAGAACAAATTAAGAGTAGAGTCCTTTCCAAAGTTGTGACAGCTGTAACAACTATTTCTTAAGCAAAATGGTTAATAAGTCAGTTCACCACCCAATTTGCTTTACTCTGTCCAGTGACAATGTAAAAGGAAGCATATTTCAGTCTCTCAGTCATTCTACAGTATTGATAAGACTAGTAATAACAATTGGATTGTTTTTGTGTTCATTTTGCTTGATTGGGCTTTTGCAGCTTGAATGAGTCATCCTGAAATAAATAAGTTGTTATCATCCTATTAGGCAAGTTAAAATATTAATTTCAGAGGTCTATGGTTGGCAAATAAAAACAATTTTCTCTTTGTAACTATTCTGTTTTTTTTTGGACGGTTAATTTTTAATAATTTAGTGAACGTAGAGAGTTAGGATTATCTTATTTTTCCAACAAATAAAAAACTTAACTCTGCCTTAGCATCTCCGTAGTGCATCCTTGTAACAGCCAAGTGATACCAGACACAGATACCCATTGCACAGATGCAGTGCAAAACAATTCTGAGCCAAATGCAGTGGAAAAAATGAAGGGCTCTGCAGTATGAGCAATGTACACCAAGCTGCAAGAGGCAAAGTAATTACTGGGGAAAAAAGAATAAATTCATATATATTATTTCTTTGCCTCCCACAGCTTGGTGTACTTTGCCAATACTGCAAAGCCCTAACATACATGTAAAAGTTAAAATAACTGAATGATAAAGACAAATAAAGTGCACAAATAAGATGTCTTATACAAGAACTGCTAGCGACAGACCGGTTGGAAGTGAGTAGGCCACACAGATGAGGGCATGCATGTTCACATATTTGAGAGAGGGCAGCTGCTTTACAGATGCAGCAATGCCAAAAACCTGCCCCCCCCTCACCCCCCCACCCCCCCGCCTAACACCCCATGTTGTCACCCTTCCTCCCACTCCAAAGCAGGAGGAGTTGACTGGGGCCTCTTCAGGGGAGCCGTTATGTAAGTACCAGGGAGAGGGCGTGTAGGGGACAGCTCTGTTTACTCACTGTCAGAAAGGAGAGGGACTCTGGGTTCAGCTTCTGTCATTTCCAACATGTTCTGAAATATCTTGACTATGCAAACATAACGGATCAGGTGGCTCTGTAGTAGAATGCATGTTTACTGTGTGATGCAGAGGCTTTCAAGAGAACCTCCCTCAGCTTAACTCACTACCTGCGCATGCCAGACGTTTAATTGAAAACAGAAATATAAGACAGCGGAATAAAAACGTTGCTGAAGAGAGACTGTCATCCCCTCCAAATATTTGTGAGCCTCTGTTGTGATTATTCATAAACAGACCCTGGCTTAAAAACTGTGATGGACACTTTCATCACAAGTTATTCATGAGTGCAGACTCACTGATCAATGACAGGTCACTTAAACTATTTCTACCTCTATTGTCATTAATGTTAATCCTTACTGTCATATACTACAATTATACAGCTCAGTACAAAACAGTACAAATATTTGCTGTACTGTATTGTATTTGTTTAATCAAAGTTTATCAGATATTTATTGATTCAAATATAGATTCTATTACATCCACAGTATGCAACATAGATCAATGAATAATTAAATTAATAAAGTTCAATAATTCATTCAAGTCCGTGTTTAAGCTCAGGACACTAAAAACAAGATGTGCATTCCAAAAAGATGAAATTGTGTACTACAGGAAGTATATAACTGACTACCGCCAATGTAGCTGTAGAGGAAGTGTGTTTAAGCTTGGTTTGCTCAAGAAACCACTCAGGTCACATGATGTTCCTTCATCTTGTTTACAGTGTTTGTGCTGTTTCAAAGCTGACAAATCACCATATTTTTAAAACTCTGACATATGTATTTTATACTTTTTTCCCATGATCCACTTCAGCAAACTGTTGTTCAGAAACTCCCTAATGCTAGCTGCCCCAACCTGTTTCAATATCAACATCTCTCTGTTCACCAGACTTAAATGCTACAACTGCAGATTACAGTTTGTTTCTGAGGCTGACTTGCACCAAGTTAAACTGTGCAACAAGTCCATTTTGACAGAGAAGACAATTAGACTTTATTGCTCTCATAGCAGAGCCACCTGATGGATGGTAAATTCTCTGGCTGATTCATGGTAACCATACAATGCATCATTCTGAAAGCCACCATTTACATCTGCGATGACACACCATGTGACCAATGACACTTGGATAAACTTAAAAGGAAGCTTTTCTGCTTTTATTCACAGATTGATTAAACATTCCTGAAATCTCTAAAGAGCTGATGAGATGGGTATGAAAGTACCCCTGCTTCAGACCCTTGAGATAAACAGATATATCTAGTATAAGTTAACAGGTAAGTGAGTTTCAAAATTTTGACTCCTAGTAAGAGAGCATCAACTTAAGTGTACAGGGACAGGGATACATTCAGAGGAGAGAAACTTGCTGTGTGGTGTGCACGCACACGCACGCTCTCTCTCTCTCTCTTCCTCTCACACACACACAGACACACACACACACGGAGACACAGGATGTGCAACTGCGTGTTAATTATTATCATACAGACCAGATTTGACTTGCTATTACTGAGGCAGTCTGACCTGAAGCAATTCCTTTATCATTTAGATTTTGAAAAATATGAACCGACAATCTGCTGAACTAACGGACACTTTACTAAGCAAGAGATTCCAGAAACACGTCTACAACACAAATATCAGTAAAATGCCAGAAATTCAATAACTGAATCACTGTTCACTTACCGCCGTTTACAGCAGCAGGTGTTACCACAATTCCCTTCGCTTCTGTTTTTGGGGAATTCTGTCCGTACCTGCCGTCATCCTTAGTGAGCATTTGTTTAGGATTACCTTTTGAGTCCAAAACAGTGGCGTTCACCGTGGCGCTATAATAGTCCTCTTTATTCACCATATTTTTCTCGGCTCCTGTAGACAGCGTGCACTTGGGCAGAGCGAGCGTGAAGATAACGGCGAAAAGATAGCTGCAGCATAGCGTAGGTACGGTGCACCTCTTCAGCATCTTCGGAATGTCTTATCGTTATTCCACTGAAACAACTCAGTCCGTCACCGTAGAAAGAGACAGACGGAAAAAATAATAAAAGGGATTCAGGCTGCTTTATCCTTAAAAGGGGGGTTCTGAAGCTCTCGTTTCCTTTACCGTGTACAGTCCCCGCGATGTCTCGTCATGTAAACATGCTGTCCTCCCCTCACAGCACAATGTCTGTACTCCAGCACATGCGGTACAAACTCGGCCTTTGGACAGGTAAACCTGGGTATGAACTACGAAAAATGTAAGGGGAAAAAAGGTTAACGAGTCGTTTTTAGCTGCCATTCAACGGTTAACAGTAGCCTGCACGCTTTTATACCATGATGTATTATTCCAATGAGCATCTGAACAAGTGATTAAATATTAAAGCACAAAATGTATCAAAACAGCAACATCGTGGGCTATATCTGTGGATGTGTCGAATGTCACGGATAAGTGAAAATGAACGAGGAACTCTAATCTACTGTGCAGAATTTACAGTGAATATTCTGGCCCATAACGTCACCAAATCATTTCGGTAACAGTCAAGCATGAGGTATCATCTGCTCTTCAAAGAAAGCAAAAACAAAAAACCAAAACCAAACAAAAAACATTTAATCGTTATTTAAAAATCATTTGAGGTATGGGGTCTCAAAACGATTTAACTGTTATGTATCCAATGACAAGAATTAACACAGCTGTGCACTGGCAACAAATGTATCGCTCGAGCTGTCAGAACTGCTTTGTGTTTGTGAAGCGCAGCCAGCTGCCATACGACTGACAGCTTTGTCTCTGACGACTTAAAGTATTTACTGCTGAATGTAATACGAATCGTACCTTCCTTTTTTGTTGCTCACAGACGATATTTACAAGCAGGAGCTCTGGTGTATAGTGCAATTTCAGCGCGTGGCGGCCCGTTTCGCCTTGGCTTACACGATTCTACCCTCGTCGCCTTTCCTTCTTCTGCAATACAACGCGCTGCGCAAGCGCGACAGACTGAAACGAGCGAGGCTATACAAGGGGAAGGGGGATCTAGGGCGGTGCGTATACCATCAGTACAAAAGCTTGCTTTTTTTCTTGGACTAGGATGCTATGACTCTTTTTCAAAACACGTCAGATACGTGCTGACATCTGACAGAGTTGATCTTAGAATGCGCCTACACTCAAATCCACGCCAAAGTTCACATTTATAAAAAAAAGTCTTTTACGAGGAAAAGTACTTAGCTCCACGTTAGATTCCAACTTGACGTATGCATATTTCGTTGTGGCAATGCTGGAGTTGACTACTGCAGGTAGTCAGAAATCTAAGCGCACCAACATGTCGTCTGCTGCCTAATTGTTCCCGCATTATTATGTGATTGCGCAAGCAAGAATAAAGCTTCTTCAGTTTTGTTGTTGTTGTTATTATTATTATTATTATTATTATTATGGTAGTTTTTGTCGGGTTTGTTGGGTTTTTTTAGTCTTTTTCTACTACCGCAGTTCTCATGATATCGATTCCATTGGAGGCGTCAACACTGTGCGGGCGCCTGGGGAGCAAAAGGGGACTCTGCACCCTCAGTTTTAATTTTCGGCCTGGGCGATAAAACCACAGCGATGTGTATCGCGACAGACACCTCATCAATAGCAATAAGAAAACTGTTCGATAGAACGTTCGATAGTTTCACTTAAATGCATTAAATGCAAACTGTCAGGAAAACACATAAGGAATACGCAAAGTTCGGTCGTATGAACAAACCCGAAGAGTGCCCCCACCTTCTCTCCCGGTTCATAAACAGCCTATCATATCCCTTGATAATGGAGTGTGCTTCGAGCGATACTCAAACAGCCAATCGTTAACAGGTGTATCGTCCGCTTGCACCATCGATATGCGCACATAACGACAGACACAGCGTTGAGTGAGAAAATGGGTACAGATGATGAGGAAGTTGAAAATAAGGTGGTTAAATTCATAATTACGACAGAGTGTTGGGGCCACACTGAGGTGGAAAAAACCAACAAAATCTGAGATTTCGATGTCGTAATATTACGATAACAAGGTCGTAATTTTACAAGAAAAAATCGTAATTTTAGACTACGTGTTATTTTAGTTATTTTACAGGGGAATATCAGATGAGCAGCCTGCTGCCTGCATTAAAATGAGGAACGTAGAGCATCTTGTGAAGATTTACTTTAGTATAGGTTCCACAAATGAGAAATACTTAATCTTTTGGCACATCAGCACCACATTATCGTAAGTATCAAGACTTTGAAAAGATTGCAAGAAAAAGCGTCTACTCTGAAGAAAGAACCACGCGGACTTGGAGGAACTTTCCTCTTCTGTTATGATTTTATTCTCGTGATGTTATGATTTTATTCTCGTAAAATTATAACTTTAGTCTCGTAATATTACTTTTTCTTAAGGTATTATTATTTTATTCTCATCACTTATGACTTTATTCTCGTAATATTATAACATTGTTTCACAAGTTTTACTTAATTATCAAAAATAGGTCATTAAACATGATCAATAATTATCGATATGACCAAAATGAAACATTGTATAGTGATAAATTTTACAGCTAGCCTATATCGCCCAGCCCTAAGCCTAATCATAATGTACACCTTTGCCCCCTTGCAAATCTCAGATGCCCCCTCAGTCATTGCACCCTGCAGCCGGCCCTGACTCAACAGGTCCGTCCTAATGCTAAGTGTGCTTGTTCACAGCTAATTGATCAGTTCACTCGTTTTTTTTAATTGCCATGTTTAATTGCTTATTTTCCCATTGAAATGAATGAGGGAAAGTTTTAGGTCTCTAGTGGTACGACGAAGGTTTGCACCCAGTGGCATTCGATAGTTGCATTCAACGGTCTTTTGTTCCGCATTTTCTCTGAATCGCTCGTCCGCATATTTCAGAAATTATCTTAGATCAAATGTGGTGTGGTTTCTACACAACCTTTTTATAAATGAGGTCCCAGGTGTCACCGGCTCCGCTGCTAAGGCCCCCACGGAGTATAGAGACCCACACTGTGAGTGAGGTAATCAGTTCGTTATCGCCAATTCACTCATCTGATTTGACAGAGCAACTTAAAATTTCCACTGTCTAGCTTGATTAGCATCTTCCCAAGCAGGGGTTGAATTAGGGGTTGAATTTCTTAACCTGCTTCTCAAGGTCCATCAGCCACTGCACATTTTAGTCTTAGCTCTTAGCTCAACAACAGTAACAGACAGGGAAAAGGTGATGGCTGAGAGGGTAAAGCATTATGTGTATAAATATTGGTAGTTACATGCTATTACTGACTGACAGTATTCCCACTGAGCAAGGTTCCAGTCAGAGTCAAACAGCTGAAATGTCATCTTCATATCTTTCTTCATGAAACAAACATGTCTTAACAGGTTTCAGTCATACAAGCCAGATACTTTATTTTACTATTGTATGTGAGCGTGGATAGAGGGATGAGGATGCTATTGGCACTCCTCAAAAAAAATGAGCAAAAGGGTAGTGAAATCCCTATGATGATGGATAACCTTTTCCTGTTGCTGAAAGGCATTCAAATATTTTAGTGGTAAGGCTCCAGCAAGATGGTTGTATAACCCTGCCGTAAGGCAGACGTAGCCATTTTTATGAATACCCACAAATTGTCATGTTCTTAGAGACCACACACACTGGCATTTTAAAAGCTGATCACTTTATATGTGCATTTGCATAATAGGTGACATATATAAAGACATACATACATCTCTTATAGCCCAATGACACTCATTATCTTTTCAAATGTGCTGGCACAAATAGCATAGGGATGCCTTTATTGGCCGATGGCTGATGTATTACACAGTTCCTGTGTAATGGATCTGTACATGTTCAGGAGGTGCTCAGATTCAAATAAGACTGGGCAACCTGCTAATTGAAGGAAAATATGCCACTTTGCTCAAAGACATATTCTCCTGTAGCTGGAGTCACACAGAGACAGGATAAAAACTGGGTAGAATTTGGTAGAATTGACAAAGACAGGTACACACACTCAATATGGCTAAAACAGTTTCTGTGGTTTCTATGACTCTGGGAGAAAGATGGCACCAAGGAAACATTTGATGACATGGCACAGTATTTAGTGAAATCCGTGTTATACTGTAAATGTAATATTGTTTAGATGTTAAACAATGCCCTCTATAGTCCTTACTGCTTATTCACTAATGGAATATACAGAAGAGAATTGCTCCCTCTAGTGGCTGTTATGTCCACTTACAGTCCTCAAAATGATAAAGAAATTTTAACGGTATAGTATTTATTTGTAATGTTTTCTTTTTTGTAATGTTTAAGCTGCATCATATCTGATTCATTTTGGTAAATATGAGCAAACTGAGAGGTGTTGGAAGAAAAAGGGCAAATGTGGAATTTCAAAACAGAGTAGAAAAGTTTTATTAAACAAAACACTGGACTGTAGGGGAAAGAGACATGGACTATACGGGAAAGAGAACAACTTGATATAGTTCTGGAAAAATAGTTGTAAAAAGCATAGCTTTGGGAAGGGAATACTATCACTTTTTATCATAATGTTTCCAGATATTACAAGGATTTTAAACCTTTTAACCTCTACATAGATTATATTTATTCAGGAAATATTGTGGTATTATAGAGACAATTTTATTTCATAACTTAAAAAAAAAACTATAACAAGTTCAAACTCAACTCAGGAAACTTTGTAAAGAAGAAGTGGAATGTTTATGTTGTAGAAACCTGTCCTCTAGTGCAGGGGTCTGCAACCTTTATTATCAAAAGAGCCATATTTGCCCCCTCCCACCAAATAAAATGAATCTGGAGCCGCTAAACCTATCTGACCCTTAAAATAAAGATAACACAGTTCATAGAATTTTGTATATAGTTATACTCTGTATACAAAAACGATTGTTTATAATGCATTTGTGAAATTGTAAAAATACAAAAAATACAGCATTAAATTTTTTTTATTGTTGTTTGCGAATTTCTCGCCACATATCAACCATACAGGTAAGCCAGCATCGTTGGTAGTGAAAGCAAAATTAAACACTCTATTTTCCTCCAACACCTTTCTTTTCTCGGATTTATCCATGATAGCTTACCGAGGGCTGGGGTCAGATCTGCATATTAGCCACCTGCTTGGAAAAGCGCCCAGAAGCGCGAGTACACAGGATGTGACGCATACTTTAGTGGACGAAGTATTAAAACATTTTTTAAAATTTCCACAGAAATTAAGAAGTGTTCCCTATGAAAAGATTAACCACCGCGCAACAAAAATGAGTAAACATAAAACAAAAATAACCATTATTTATTTCAGTGTAATCTGTGGTCAAAGCTACAGAGAGCCATTGCAGAGGTGCTGATGAGCCACATGCGGCTCCAGAGCCGCGGGTTGCCGATCTCTGCTCTAGTGGAAACATCTGGTATCAAAGAAGAATAAATGAACTCAAATGAAAGAAATGAGGGCGTCAGCCATATGATGTTTTGCAACAGTAGGAATCCACAACCTAATCAAGAAACAGTGCTGTGGGTCATAGCAAAATCTTCATAACCCATAAACACTTATATATTTGTCATTGACAAAGGGAATCGTACAAGATAAGAGAGTCCAGTCCTCATCTCCAATCCTGAACCTGAATTTTCCATTATAGACACATATCTTGAACTCACAAGTTGTCAGTGCTATTTGGAGCAGGAAATGTGCTTATCGTCGAGTGGGTTATGGAAGGAAGTTAACGGGTGTGTGTTTGTGCATATTTGCCTCTAATGCATATGTTTACAGAGTGACCTAAGCTGATGAATTGTACATGTGTAACATAATGGATAGAATGTTTTTGTGTGTGTGTGTGTGAGTGTGTGTGCAAGTGTGTTTAGATTTTAAAGATGCAGAGGGGCATGAGACAAATTTCACTCTGTCTTTTTTTTTTTTTTTTAGCTTTGAATGTTTAGCTGGTACACCCTCAAGAACTGCTTCAGTGACCCATGCACAGACATGTGGTTTCTCACTCTCTCTCTCTCTCTCTCTCTCTCTCTCTCTCTCTCACACACACACACACACGCACATATGCGTGCACAAGTACATGCACCCACATCTAGTTTACATCATGAGATAGGCGGGAGAGTAGGAGGAGAGAGGGACTCATTCACTGGAGTGTGATTGTGTGGAGAACAGGGGTGAGGAAACTAAGTCTCACAAACACACACACACACACACACACACACACACAGGCTGTGGAAGACTAAGAACACTCCAGAGAAAGACTTCTGTCCTTCAGACTCCCTCACTGAACATCAAACACAGGATTTAAAAAAAAAAAAGAAAAGAAAACACAGCGGATTTTTTTTGCTCCACAAAGAAGGCAAGACTAGGAGGAAAACATTGTGAGTTGGATTGGATTGGAATACAAAGAAGAGGAAAAATAACAGTCATCTCTCAACTGTGTTTTTACTCTTCAGGAGAGAAGTACCTTTTTTAAATGATTTATTTATTTGTTCATTTATTTATTTTAAACTTTATTTTTTTGAGGGAATCTTTACTATAGAATACAAGACTCATTTGTGCCTCTTTAATACCATGGCTTTGCCTGTCTTCTCCCGAGCTCTGTTTCTGTTGCTCTTTCTTTTTCCCATCACCCATCAATCATCCCCCTCTTCAGAGGAAGAATGCTCTAGAACTAGTGGCAGTAAGTATCTTAACTCCTTTTGCGTGGTGATATTTTCAGTGTCTCTAAGGTGATAACTGATAGGTGTCTGTGTATATGTATATATGTGTCTGTATATGTATATATATGTGTGTGTGTGTGATAGAGAGACTGAGACAGGTAGAATATGTGTTAATGACTCAACTATTGTTTATTATCTCAGTGATTTTTAATGCATAATGTACTGGCAGGTCGGACATGTGTCACTTTTATCTCAGAGATAGACTCTGTTCTTTGAAGAATGGTTTTACGTAAACATCATCATGCACTTCCTGATCAGGCAAGTGGTAGAGAGTGAAAAGTTCAACAAGAAATTCCTAGGAAATTGCAGCCCCACTTCCTGAGGCCAGAACAGTCAGAGATTTAATGTGTTCCCAGAAAAGTATAGCATTCTAGCATTTCTTAGAGGGCAAAAAATGTGTTGAGATATTTGTCATTTTAATAGCAGGTATGCAGTTTTTCTCTGCCAGCTTTCTCAGTTTTTCTCAGTTTGCTCTGCCATAAGAGGTTATAGATACATGTGTGCTTCCCAACCCCCCATCCACATACCAGACAAGCTTTTGTTCCCGTAACAGACAATCAACTGGGAAGAGAATTTTTAGTTTCCAAAAATGAAACTGCAGTTAATGTGCCTCAATGCTGTTGTCCTAGTCACTTGATTATCACAGACTAACCACAGAGTGATCTTTTGTACTGTAGTGTTTTAAAACAGAACTGATTCTTGATGTAACCACTTCTCTCTTGGTAGTTTCAGTAAAGTTTCTTTTGAAGTAAAAATTTCAACGTTTTTCAAGACATTTTAAGTTATATTAAGTTATTTTCCATGCCCACTGTGACATTCCTCTCCCTCCCTCTCTCTCTCTCTCTCTCTCTCTCTCTTAACTCCTTCAGGACAGCGGTCGTTCAAACTAGTGACCGATGGCTGCAACTTCACACTGAACGAAAAGCAGAAGGTGGAGATTCAGGCCAGCACCACCGTGTTGGTGGTCCCTTTCCTCTACCTTGTGGCCTTCATTGTGGGCCTCCCTGCTAACCTGCTGGCCTTATGGGTTCTGCTTTTTCGCACCAAGAAAATGCCCTCTACAATTCTGCTGATCAACCTCACATCCTGCGACCTCATGCTCCTTCTGGTGCTCCCATTTCGGATTGTCTACCACTTCTCAGGGAATGACTGGAGCTTTGGTGAGGCCTTCTGCCGGATGATCACAGCTCTCTTTTATGGGAACATGTACGGTTCAGTGTTGTGCCTGATGCTGATTGCCATGGACCGCTACGTAGCACTAGTGCATCCGTTTGGCGCTAAGACATTCCGGAGCCAGCGTACCTCCTTCTTCATGAGTCTTTCTGTCTGGGTTGTCGTGGCAGCCGCCATGGCGCCCCTGTTAGCCTCGCGCCAGTCGTACCTGCTGAATGAACCGCCCATCACAACATGTCACGATGCGCTGCCAGCAGAAGAGCAAGAGAAGTTTTTCATGCCCTACTTCATCACACTTTTCTCTGTTTTTTTCCTGCTACCGCTGGTTCTCATCCTGTTCTGCTATGGCGCTGTGGTTTACACACTCGTAACCGGAGGCCGTCGCTTCGCTCACGCTATCGGTGTGACTGTGCTGGTGCTTCTAGTCTTCATTGTTTGTCTGCTGCCCAGTAATCTACTACTGCTGCTGCACTACTCAGATTCCTACCTGACTGGTGATGGGGATGACCTCTATGTGCCCTATATGATCAGCCTGGCAGTCAGCACCTTCAACAGCTGCTTTGACCCTTTCATCTTCTACTACGTTTCCGAGGATTTCAGAGGGAAAGTTCGGCAAGCGTTGTGTTGCCAAAAGGCTAGCGCTGACTCATCTTCAGGGCACCAGGCATCCTACTCAGGAACAAAGGTCACCCTCCTGTCAAAGTCCATAAGGACCACTGGGTCCACAGAAAATGTAGAAGCATGATTACCTGGCCAGTATAAGAGGGGAGTTAATGCTTGTTGTTAGCTACTCCTCATTTACAGGAAAAAGCTTAGCAGAAGAAGAAGCTTTTGCCATGAAAGAATAACTGACTGGGGTCTATGATCTTTGAAGATAAAATAAATTCAAAAGAGATGGAGTTTATATTTTACTTCTGTTTTATTCAAGTATGGACCGCTAGCAGCCAGTCTCAGAAAGGACTTGCACTCAACAAATGTGGCATATTTGTCGTCTTCTTCTTCTCACTACACACAGAACTGATAAAGTCAACACAGCTGCAAAGTCTTAGTCTTCAGCTGCAAAGTCAGCATTTTTTGGAAGCATGTGACTGTTATTTGTGCTACCCATAACAATTGTCAGAGAGCTTTCCAATGTCTAAAATAAAGGCAAAGATCTGTAGCATTGCCGTTTTATGGTTAACATTGTGCACTGTGCTGAAAAGGCCATAAATATATTCAATATCATTTTCTTCCTGTTGTAGAGTTCAGTGTTACATTTTTCTTTTAAGTTTTAGAACAGGAAACTATAATACATGTTTGATTAAGAGGACCAACTGCTAATCAGTTACTGCTGGTTAAAGTGGAAACCAAATCTTCTAGCTGAGACATGCAACTTGTCATGTTATCTAACCAACTGATACAAACTCACAAGTGGGTTTTTGTGTTTCAGTTTGCTTTTTGCTGAAATGTATGGTGATGGTGCCCTTAAAAGATGCTTATCTTGTGGTTAACTACATGTATTTATAAGACCTTTTATAGGCTGCATCAAGTGCATGAAGTTACATTTGAGGTTACATTTGTATGAATTCAGGCACTGATTTCCAGTGAGATATCGCTCAATACTCAACATGACAAGACTCTAACACTTCTTCATTAATTGACAGCACTCAGGACCTTGATGAATCTTATTTCCTTGGCTTGGCAAGCAGTCTGAAAAACACCAGTGTCATTGAGCAGAACTTTGTTGTAACTCCTGCCAAGTGATGTAACTCCTGGAGGTGACCACAAGTTCACATACTCACAATCAGGGATAACCTCTCTCTGTATGCTGGGATCATAGAAACATGGGCAACCCTGGACTTGGGGAGATGAGTCCCCTGTCACAGGGTTCAAACAAGTCTCATCCCAACCTGAACCAAACTTGAGAAGTTGTGCAAACTAATGTTAGCCTCAGTTGTTGTACAAATAAAGCAAGGTAGCTAGGAATCTCAGAATTAAGATGTGTCTCCATTTTGCAGTTATAGGCTACAAGAATTTTAATGAAACACTAGCTAGCTCTGCCTTTTGATGTTAACTTAGTATGCATTGGCTATGACAAAATTTGGCAGTATAAAAAGTAATGGTCGTAATGTAAATACTATGAGTAAATTCCCCTCCTGGCTTCTCCACCAGGTGTAAGTGCACTAGATACTGACTGACTGCTTCTACTCACATTCTTTTTTAAGTAAGTTAACATTTGCTCTGCTTCACAGGTAAAAATAAATTCAAGCTGTAACTATCACAATTGCAGCAGCACAACCACATTGGAACCACAACGTGGCTATTTCCGCTTCAATATCATAGCCTTTGGAGGAACCCTTGCACAATATATGACATGTGTCTCAGAAAAGAATGAACTCACAATGCAGACTAAGCTGGCACTGGTCAATGTATTAAAACATGTGTCATGTGTGAAACATTAAAAAAACACCACCACCACCAACAACAGCAACAACACCTGAACAGCCTGCGTGGCCTACGACACAGCAGATGCACATTTCTTAGACAGCTCTGACTTCTTGGCTTACTCATGTTCACATTTAGGCAGCATCCCCATAAACATCTGCTATGACAAATCGAATTGGCACAAACAAACAAACTACAGCATAGTTTGAAAAGGGTAATGAAGAGATTGTGGTTTAAGAGAAACAAACTTGAAAGAGCAGATTGTGTAACGGCACAGTCTTCAGAGGCACAGTCCAAACAACAGGAGAATCCATCTGAACACTGAACCATAATCCATCTGAACCAAGGGATGTTGACAATTTCTTATTGTAAATATATTCAACAGTAATGAAGCGTTATTCCAATTATCAATAAAAGAATGTGGCATTTACTTAATGAATATCAAAGCAAAGATCAAATTAAAACTGGTATGGAGTGGCAATATAATGGAGAAATAGCTGGGTAAATGAGGAATACTACTGTGTTGATACATCCTAAAAGCAACATGAAAAGAATGTGACACCCACTGTCCCACAATTACTATGTAATTGTCCTCCTTTGATCATTCAGGGCACAGTTAAATTTGAATGCTGTCAGGTATAAAAATATTGCTATAGATCTACTCCTTCATTTCCTGTTAGCTCTTTATGAAAAACAGTTGATTGAAAATTCACTCTTCACTCTTTCATCATATCAGCAGTGAGTATCAGCACTCTTAAATAACCTCATGACTATTTGTGTTAAGCCCGGTTGTGACTCATGGCTACTCATGGCTAAAAAAAACAAACAAAAGAAAACAAACAACAACAACAGCAACAAAACATGTAAAAACAAAATCTATACAGCATGAAAAAATGAGTACAAGTATTCATGTCTGAATACACAATGGAACAATAATATCTCAAATGTGTCTATCTACTTTACAAAGATTAACACTCAGAAATAGATTTTCAGGAGCTGTTTTAAATAAGTTTGCTATTTTTCCACGCACGACTGTGCTGGGAATTTTTTTCACTTATGTAATACCAACCAGTAAAGCTTTCTTTGTACAGATTTCAAGAACAACACAGGTCCAAGTTATATGGGCTATTCCCCTGTGAATGTTAGAGCCAAAAACTACAATCAGAGTGAGAAGACGGAGGAAAAGGTGTACACTCTACTGCTGGTTCTTCCTGAGTTCAGTGTCAGATACATGTCCATTTATAAAATAACAAACACAGGACACGTTCGAATAGAACAGGTTCGGAGCAGGTTCATACTGTTATCAGCTTAATGGATTAATGGCATTTTTCAGAACTGCATTTGAATTTCAAGAGTGGGAGGGCATAAGGAAACTGAACATCTTATTCACAGTATTAACACACATTGTGTGTAATGTGTGTGAAAGTGTGTGGGCGTGTGTGCTTGTGTGTATTTGTGTGTGCATATGTGTGTGTGTGTGTGTGTGCAAATGTGAGTTTGTTTGTTTGTCTCTTGTTCATTTCAAGCCCCTCCAACACTGTGCGTTGTAATCAAGCTGCTGCATGCTGCATCCACAACGGCTTTTTAATGTAGTTGTGTGAGGAGATAAGGGAGACAATGACACAGCAGTCTCCAGGTCCCCAGAATGGGTGACTGACACCCATGCCATGTGTAAGTATCAGTTTGGTAAACTCAGTCCAGGACTACAAGTCTCACTGCTGTATGTGCCCAGTATCATCACATATATCAGGTATGTAACATTCATTTTTTATTCTCATGTCACTGCTTAAACCTCTATTATTGAGATGTAACAGGACATGACAGTGGTCAAAAACCACCAAAACAAAACTTGAAAGAGGTCACTGCAATCCCACAGTGTGTGATATGGATGTAGTTCTAGTTCGCAAGGATGCTGCTATTTATTATCAGTATTAAAGTACAGTGCACTTATTGTCTGAATCCTAAGACTGAACACCGATCAGAATATGTGTGTGTCTTGAGGACTGAGCAGGGACCACTTGAATGGGTCATTGAGGAGGACAGCTGCTAGAGCCATATGAATTGTCATCTTGCTGTTACTCATCTCGGCACAGCATTATGCTGTTGCTCTCCAGGGCCCCTGAAACACTCTCTTTAAAATGGAAGAAAAACATGTGTGGCTAATGTTCTCTGGATAATGGACATAAATGGCCATTATAATACGGGCACTTAAATTTTACGGTCAGCTCTCCTTCTGAGTCTTTTGATCAAGCATCGTAAGATCAATTTATCAAACTGACAAACACACACATGCACTTCCTGTTCCTTGCTTGTGTTCATTGCTTGCTTGCTTTCTTTGTTCATTGTTCAGATGATACTGTATCACCTAGGCAAGAACATTGTACATGACGAAGAATGTCGAACAGAGAAAAAAAGAACTTAATTTAATTGTTTCGGTGGTTTTCAGTATGTTGAATGGTCATGAGCTGTTTATCACCAAATTGTGTGTGAAGGGCTGGGATGTTATCTGAAGGAGGATGTGAAAAAATAGAACAACCAATGTTTGTCACAATAGGTAGAAACCTCAAATAGCAGTAGTTGATGTGTTGGAACCTTCCCTTTTATCAGGTTCTAAATCTATTTATGAATGATGATCTGTCCCAAATAAAAATTTTCAGATGTGGGTCACTAACAGATTTGCAGAATATTAGTTCCGTGGCCATTAGAATACTGAAAAATGAAGTTGTTGTTTAGCTGTTATGTATAACTGTTACTTGTAACAGTTAATGAACTGGTAATTATTTTTTAAAAATCTACAATATTAAGGAAAATATGCCTCAGTTTAACTCAGTATTTGAGAGAGCAGAGGTGACATCTTATCTAGATGAAAATGGAGGGAAAAACACATTCAGTGAGGACCTTGCAGCTGAGTTTAACCTCTGATACACTAAAACGCCAGTGTTGGGATGCATTTTCTTTTTGTTAAAGAAGACTGACACCTAGTGGCAAAATGGAGCATTGACCGAGATGAATGAAAATATAATATTGTTTCTACTTGGTGACCTAGCCTGAAACTTCATGGTGTTATGGGTAAGAGAGGATACAGAGAATTAACCTCAGGGCCTTTTGCAATGACTGAAAACTCACTTCTGTGTAGTATATGTCTTCTCTAAGAAATTAATGTAGCTTAAAGACAATATAAACCTTTATGAATATTACATTTCAATTATATCCACAAAGAACATTTTGGAGTTTGCCTCTCCAAGAAGTTTTTGACAAGAAAACAAATGTTTGAGGGACTAATAAAATGTTCAACTTCTGGCATAGGACATACCAATATTTCACTCTCCAAATCTGTCCAGTTTGATGGCACCATGGATCCAGAGGGAATGACAAAAAATGATGGTATGGGTATTTCTTGGCTTATTATAAGCTCTAGTTCTACTGGATGTTTCCAGAAAAAAATGTTTACTCACCACTATCTCTAACAATTTGTCTTATTTTAATAAAAGCTAATGAGAATTTTTAAATAGGTGCATGTGAGTTTTTAAAACTTTCATTACATTCCAGTCCCCCACCCACCAGCTATGACAATGTAATCAGTTCATGCTGTAAGCAATTCATGATCATTTTTGCATAATAGTTACTGATATCATTTTAATACCTTAGCCAGTGTATGAGCCAGGCGTATGCTGAAAATTGCCAAAATTCGAAGAAACATCTAGAGACATCTAAATAAACACCGCAAAACCATAACTAGCCATTTTTAACAAGTCAGCAGTCTAATTATGAAAGTAATGCAAGTATTAATATATTTATCTCTGTCAAAAAGTGACTTTTGACAGTTGGGAGTTGCAATAGATAGCTGACAGTTAAGCAGGGTGAACTGCACATTTCACATCACTCAGACATGATGACATATATCATTCAGACTTTGTGTTCAAATGATCTACTGCTCCTTTCCCACTCAGAAATGCCAGTAGTGGTTATTCTGAGCAGTCTGGTCACCCTATTGGCTCTGCTGGTCACGACAGTGTGGTTATGCTGCAAAATGGGCTCAGGCATTAGGGAGTGCAGGGAGGAGAGTGATGACACCCCCACAGACAAACCCTCCCCCACGGACTTTCTCAGCACGGTAAACATTCACATATGTGCACACCCCTGTGTAGACACACACACACACACACACACACAAATGACACAAATGTAGTCCTTTTGCACTGGCTGACTTGTAAAGACAGGGCACACACTTTTCAAGCACCTTCAAGTGTAAGTCAGTATAAGACTTTCTGTTTTCTATTTTTCTCTCTTTTTTCTCTCCCTTATTTCAATGCATGCATTAATGTCACAGAGTCATAGAGATTCGTTACTGTGTATTTATAAAGACATGCACACACTTCATTGCCACAAACACTGCACACGCAACCAACACAACACTGCCATTGCCCTCTATTTTAGTTGACTCACTTTTCTTCTTCCTTTTTCATCTTCCTTTTTCTATTCTGTGCAGCCAGAAAAAGAGGACGCAGGAGATGAAAGGAAAGAGGAAGATCTTGAAAATGATACAACCGACTGTTGAAATGGTTTTGGTTCATAGACTTCAGTAACTGAGCTGTTTCTTTGTATAATTTGATTTAATTTTTTCTTTAACTTGCACCAGAAAGATCTCATAAGACCCTTTTCCTTAAATATTAAATAGTACCCTTGAGAAATGCTTGATTAAAGAAACACATATACATTTTAGACATATTTTACGTGTTATATTGTTGTTATTGTTATTGATTTGACTAGCTATTTTATGTAATATCTGAGGAATTTTGTTTTGCAATGTTTGTTTGCTTTGTTATTTTGTTTTGTTTTTGTATAATTTTCTCAGTTGCTGTTTTAGATGCAATGATTTCATGAGTTGAGGTGGGGAAGTTGACGATTTTCATTAATTGCAATGTGCTGACTTCAGACATTGAGCTATTAAAACCTTATTAAATACAAATCTGAAGTATTAATTTGGGGGAAAGTAGATGCGCCTCTGTAGATTTGTACATGTAGAGGTGAAATTCTCACTCTGTGTGTGTGCTTATATATGGTTTAATGAAGGGGATAAATACAATGGAAACTGCTTATAGTGATCACGTCGTCCGGGTGAAATTGATCACTATAAGCGGATGATCATTATAACTGATTTTTTTCCTTTATTTCTCACGCAGATTACCACCTAATTGACATTTGTATATTTATTACATGAATATAAAGTAATGAAACGGATAGCGTCGCTATTTTACGGAATTTTATGGACTCTTTCAAAATAGGCTACAGTATGCCTACAGTTGTTTCAAACACTATTCAAATTACAGCACTGTACATTAAATTACGGAACTGTGTATAATTCAAATACACTATAATACAGTACGTACTGTACATAAAATATAGCTTATTGTAGTTCAAATCATAATTAGGCTATAGCCTAAAACGTACAAGTATTGTGCAGTCTAGAAAATACGGTAACGTCAGCGGTGCGCATACAAGCTAAGCCAAGGCTTGCCTGTGGTTCCAGTGCAATTCTCAATTTTTAACAGAACTGAAAATAAACTGTAGGCTAAATGCCCAACTGGTAGCAGCGTTTGAAATCAAACTTATCCGTAAAATATTCTGAGGAACACCAAGTTTCGCTGCTGCATCTCGTTGGCTCGTTTTTGGCAGGATTACCGTTATGTTAATTTTTATCCATATGTCGTCATTTATAAAAAGACCCAAAATGAACACTTTTAGCGGACTACTTGATTACTATAAGCGAATTATACAGTACTGTACTTGGATAGGAGTGATTCTGTCCCAAGCTTTTTGATCCATATAAACGGTCGATCACTATAACCGTGATTACTGTATGCGGTTTCCACTGCATGTGGTGCAATATTACTTCATCTCAGCTTCAGTTGGTACGAAAACAATGGTTAACTGTGATTAGAGTGGTAATCAGTGTTTGCAAAACGTGAGCTAACGGTAAGTATTGAGCAAAAATGAGTAAAGGGGTGAAAATAAGGATGTGATGAAAGTAGAATAGTGGTAGAAGGCTTCTTTTTTCAGTCTCTGGTTTATGTAAAGAAGTGAAGTTTTTATCATCATCTTAAATACCTGATTAGACTACTTTACACACACACACACACACACACACACATACACACACACAGAGTATATATGTGTGTGTGTGTGTGTGTGTATGTGTGTGTCTCTGTGTGTGTGTGTAACAGTTTTCCATTCTATTTTATGAACTGTTCATTTTTGCATAAACATGTGATCATCGACACCCAAAGCTTCATTCAGTACATGACCACATAATGACTTTGGAAACTGGATCAAAAGAAGGATAAACCTCAGTCTGGGTTTTTCATGGGAAGGCCAATGTAGCCCACATGAGCCTTGCCTATAAATAATAGCACTACTGCTAGGTTAAACATGAATAAGGCTACATGTGTGTGTTAGTCATCAGGTTTGCCACTAATGCCAGATAAAACGTATTCTAGATGTAGCCTCCAAGGCAATGCTTTTTAATTTTTTTTTAATTGATTTATTTTTTTTTTTAATTGTGTAATTTAAGTATATAACAAACAATTAAATGATTGTCAATTAAACAGATCAGAATTAGAATTAGAGCTCCCTTAGAGATTTGCAAATGCTTTGTCTTACGTCAAACAAATACAAGGCAAGACAAGGTCAAGAGGTGAAAGATCAGCCTAAAAGCACCATGGGACATGACAGCAAATAGATTAAATTTTAGAGCTAGAGCAATATTTTGTCAGCACCCAACACCCTAAACTAGTGACTAAGACAAGACCCAGAAAGTTCCCTATCCTCTTTCCCAGCAGGCCTCAGACATAATCTTGACTGAGCGGATGAACGTAGCTTGAGGCTAAATGTTAGTAAATGTCAGCCGGAGGTCTACAGTTTTCTTGAGACAACTAAAGCTGTCTGAAGACCACACTTATTGCTATGATCCACAATGCAGGCAATCGTCCATTCTCTGGAATTAACCATGGAGCGGATGTGCCATTATACATCCTGAATAAGCAGCTTAAGCAGAACAGAGAACACGGAACATCCAAACCTTATAATTTCCAGAATACCATTATTTTACATTATGTTTGGTATACAAACATTAATGTAAAAAAATCAAACACTATTACACATGTGTATTGAACATTTTATTTATACGTTGTAAATTAGCGTTTCGCTGCATCTTGTTTTCTGCTGTTTGTGTGCTCTCATCTCTGTACTCTGTAGACCGTCAGCCCCCCTCCCCCCGAACTCTTGATCCTTGTCTGTCATCACACGTGATTGGTTGCACGGCACACACATCAACACAACATTCAGTCAGTGCATGGAGTGACCCTGGGCGAACAGTGTGGCGAAATGATCATCCTGTTATTCTGTCTTGTATTAATTAACAAAAAAAAAAAAGAAAAAAAAGGAAAAGAGGTCGGCTGTCAGGTGGGAGCCGGCATCCATCGTTGCCGTAGAGGAGCCGGCTCATAGAGCCGACTCGTTCGCAACCAACACATCACTAGTACCTGGGCATGGGTGGGAGACAGAGCTCAGTTTATATTCATAATGTCAAAATGCTTACTCATACAGTAAGTCTTTTTTGTCTAACTGTGTCTGTTCAAAAATTAATAAACACAATGACATGTAATTCTGAAATAATACATTTGTCTTCCATTTTTTCCATGCCATAAAGTAACGAAACTACTTGGGATGCCCTGATCTTTTATGAAATATATCAATTTGGTGGTAAGCAATGCCACTTTTATGGAACTGGCTTATTTTAATTTGTAATGGAAAATGAATGTCTACATTAAACAAATGTTAATAACTGTATCGTATTGCATCGCATCGCATCGAATTACATAGAATCGCGCAGAATTGTTCCGTGTCAAAATGTATCGTCTCTGTATCATATCGTAGTCAATGTATCTAGACATGTGTTGGATCGTCTTATAAAGCAGAGATGCACACCCCTAGTGTGTGTGTGTGTGTGTGTGTGTGCACGCGTGTGCAGGGTGTTCAGGCAGAGGGAGGAGTTGTAACTGTTGTAACTTCAGTTGTAGGTGAAAGTTGCTTTCACAATTTCCACACGTTGTGTATATAAGGTGCAACGATTGCTACACTGAACATGCACCAGGATACATACATCTGTGACAGAGGGAGAAGCTTTCATTTGACCAAACATGAAAACCGTCATACTTCTGACTGTGCTGGCTTCAGTGGGTAAGACATCATATGTGGTTAGTCTTAGACAATAAGTGAAACCACAGAGAGATATTTACAAATATATTTTGTCACCTGAATATCATACTGAAATGACCTTACAGGTATATAACATAAATTCAGATGTTACAATTGCAGTAGAAGTACTTTTGGACAAGGTTTATTAATTGATTACAACATTAAGAGACAGTAAATGTAAATTATTTGGCTTAATGAGCATCTTTTCCTCACTTTTCACTGTTTTCTTCCGTAAATGTATAGAATTTTACTTTGCAAATTATTTATCAGTTTGAACTTTTGCTATTGTTTAGATCACAAATGAGAGGCATCATTAGGTCACTTAATTGTCAAGGAGCACTAATATTCTTTCTTTCTTTCTTTCTTTCTTTCTTTCTTTCTTTCTTTCTTTCTTTCTTTCTTTCTTTCTTTCTCTCTTTGTGTTTGGATGGACATAATTAAGCTTTTGTTATTGAAGTTTCACCTAAAAGAGCATACTGTTGCACAACAGAATACATGCATACGATTTTAGTTACTGTATATGTACTATGTTGTTAATAATTATAGACTTATGTGCATTATCCTCTTGTTTTCTTTCTAATTCCAGTGCTCTGCAGCCCACAGGGACAAAACAGGGGTACCTGCTTTTCTCTCTTCCACTTTTTAACTCAGATGTACACACACACACACACACACACACACACACACATACACACATACACACACATACACACACTCACACACACACACACATGCGTAATAATTAGTAACAATTTTGTGTTAACAGAATCTGTGAAATTTGGTGCACTCTGCAGTGGTAACCCCACCAACAGGAAGAGAGGGTGTGATGCGGCGAAATATGGCTGTGGAAACTATGGGGCCAGCCGGTAATGAGAGAGGAAGAAAGAGAGAGAGAGAGAGAAATGTTTCTGTGTGTATATGTTCTTCACTCTGTGTGTCTTCCTGCTCTCTCCTTCTGGAGATTACTATGAGGTCATTTTAACACACTCAAAAGTCACACTTATGAGAATGTAATTCTCATTTTCTCCACAAACACTAAACTTCTGACATGATCTCTCTCTCTCTCGCTCTCTCTCTCTCCCTGTCCATAAATGAATTGATGATTATGAAAGGTAACTGTATAGCTGAGGTTGAACTCTGTTGATTGGTCATATCTGTCACAGTTCTGGTGGGAAGCGTAAACATGTGGGCCTGGACATTATTTGCGCTGATGGAGCAACGGTCTACGCACCTTTTGACGTCACACTGAATGGCAAAGCTGTTCCTTACTCGATTACTGATAAGAAGGATAAACGAATTCCGATAAACGACGGCATCAACCTTAGAGGAGAAGGTTGGGCCTTTCCACTGCATACGCAGCATTTAGTCACTTGTAGTTTTGAACAACCATACTGCTATAATGATACAGAATATCAATGGAATTATAATTTTTTCTGTCTTTTGCTTAAAATATGGTAGTGATATATCCTTTTTTTTTATTATATTAACAGTCAATATAAAAGACTGCCCAGGCATCTGACTGATTTATTTTATTGCTCTCTGTGACTGACTGGTTCCTCCCTAAGGTTTGTGCTTTAAGCTGTTCTACGTGAAGCCTGATAGTTACCGTGGGACTGTGAAGAAGGGTCAGAAGATTGGCAAGCTTCTGCCCATACAGAGGGTTTACCCCGGCATGACTTCCCATGTTCACGTCCAGATGTGTGACAAGTCTGACCCCACCAAATATTTCTGATGACCATGGAGTTAAAACTTACTCATATTGACTTTAACAAGCCTTTTCTCTTAAAGTGTTTCCTTTCTTACTTTTTTTTTTCTCAATCTGCGTGCATTCATATATGAGTATCAACGATATATGACTTCACTTATTAGATCAGTATAAGATTAGTTAGCTGGCTTAATCCTTTGTGTGAATGATTGTTTTTAATGAGCTCATGCGATGACTGTCTTTGCCTCACTTTTCACTGTTTTTTTCCATAAAGTTTTATGAACTGTGATTTCATTAAAGAAGATTTAAGGCAGCGTAGCTTGTTTATTTTTTCTGTTTGTTTATTTATTTACAGTGCTGATGAACACATTATGATGATTCAAAGGCATTGTGATAATCCGCCCACCTGTCTTTATTTTGCCTGTATGTAAAACCACCACATACATCATAACTAGAGCATGCCGTGATAACTCTCTATCTCTCTGAATATATCTCTGGACGGTGCCAGATTTCAGCACCAAGGGTTAACCCCTACACCCAAAACAACAAAATCAAACAGAAAATATATTCATGGATCATCTCAAGAAAAAGGCTAAATAGTACATATTAGTATAGTTGTTTGTAAAAACCAAGAACTCCTCTAAGCAGCTGTTTGCTCTTTGTGGATCTGTCTATGGTAATATAGTTATGATAGAAAAATCAAAGCTATATTATTTCTTTACTATATTTATTTCTTTACATTTGATATTCGTGCTGGATAAAAGACACATATTTAGCAAAATATCTCTTTTAACCTGCTGCCAAATCCTTCTGATGCCCACTGATTTGGAACAATATACATCATGCACGGAACAAATACCAAGGAAAAGAAGCCATTTCCTCATTTACCATTTGATTCAGTTCAACTCAGTTCAGTCCAATTCGACTCGGTTTAGGTAAACTTTATTTGTACAGCATGTTTGTACAATAGACATTGTCACAAAGAATTTTGTTTTACAGAATACTGGGCCTGTGAACAAGCATAAGTGGGAATGATAAGGAACATGTTCCCTCAACTGCAACAGAGAGAAACCTTGAGAGAAACAAAGATACAAAAGGGAGAGAAGTGTTAGAGGACAAATGAGTAGTGGAGGTAATGAGTGAACATACCAGCAAATGTCTTGATATACTTAGTCTAGCAGATACTCATCCTTCATATGAGTCTGTAGCTGATAGGCACCCCAGGAGAGGGTAAACGGAGGAAAACTGGTTTTAGGGCTCATGTGTAAAATTTCGAATGGTAGAGATTTTAGTGCTATTGATGATTTTGACACCTGGAGACAAGAGTAGGTGCGGATGAAAGCTGCACCGCAACGTCAGGTCTGGGAGGCACATGGGCACTCAGGACAATGACCAATCGGAGGTCTAGGTCAGGCCAGCAGCAAGTTAGGACCTGATGTGGCAGGACGGCCATTACAGGGAAGGATTATCAGCCATGATGAGGAAGGAACAGGATCAGATGTATCTGGGTGTCTGGGCAGTCCAGTTCAACAAAGGGTGGGAGGAAGTGAAAGAAGAGTGAAGAAGATACTTATGGAAATGGTGAATACAATAAAATTGTATTTTATATTTATTGCTATGATGAATTGTGGTGACCGATATTCTACTCCTGCAAAACTCTAATTACTCACTTTAGCATATTATGAGAGTTGTAAATTATGTTGAGAATTGTAAAGTATATACCCTTAATACGAATAAATGAGCTAGGACATGCACAAACACGAACACAGTCACTCATTTGTAGAGTCCCCTGAATGGTCATTGGATGAGAGAGGGACATTTGGCCACAAGAGGGCAGCAAAATACAATGAAAGTTTCAGCAGCCCATTTACATTACATGCACATTCTGTCTCAATCATTTGTATGTTTACTCTCCCCTAAGCATCCTCTGTATGTCTCGAAAAACTGATTTGTAAATTGAAAGATGAAAAGGTGATTTTTTTGTAGGCTAAGTTACGGTGAGACACAGTGAGTTACAAGGTCTCCTAAATGTTGCTTCAGTTTCGATCACCTTACTACTGAGGAAATGACAACATACATTTCTCAACACAACTGAAACAAACAACTGTCTGTGTGTGTGTGTGTGTGTTGTGTGTTTCTTTGTTCAGTTTTTAACAAACTAACAGTTTTTATGGCACATTTTTAATGAAAGTTACCCGAGGACCACCTCAAGTTTGATTATTTTTAGTAGAACAGATAGAACAGATTTGTAATATTAAATGACAAATACCTGAATGCTTCAAATCCATAAGAAAATAAGGTTCTAGCTAGCATGACAGTGGTGTAACACTTATTTTTCAACTCTTTATAGAATTAAATCAAATTATCATAGGAAGACAAAAGGACGGAGACTGGAAATTGTCATTTGGTTGTTATATAAGACACCCTTAGATTTAGTGGCAAGCGTTCTTCCTTGTTTATTTATTTATTTGTTTATGCAACTGTAGGACATAAGAATTTCCGACAGAAAAAAAAAAAATTATGGACATAGCAAGAGTGTAATGAAAGCTTATCCTGGGACAAAACACACCAAAGCCTTTCTTCATTGCTCTGGTTATTGTTAAAAAAGAGTATTCCTTCATTTTTTTATAATAGATTTATAATAGATTTTTTTTTAATTCAAGCCTTGGCAGATGCTTTGCTTGTATAATTTTTTTGTTGTTTTTTGTCATTAACTGCCCATAAATAGATGAAGTATTTGGTGTGTGGTTAAAATGAGGGGGCAAAAAGAGGGAAAGAGCAAATGAAGGAAAGAGCATAGAGGAGAAAAGGGGACAGGTTGAGGGAAAGCAGGGCTGGCTAATATGTTTATCGAGTGCAAGTGAGCTTGTTAAAGCGTCAGGCTATTTATGTTCCTCTATCCATGGGGGAGATAAATGGTTATTTCTCCAAAACCAATTTTAGAGAAGCTCAGCAGAAAAGAAAAAAAGAAGAAGAGGCCCAAATGGATTTTCAGTCTTTCAGTGCACGAATCGACGCTCCAGAGACTATAAACCTCGGTGACAGTGGAGAATGTGTGGCCAAACTGGGCAACTGTGCAATTTAGTTTTACACCAAATATTTATCACCACTTCAAGTCCTCCTCTCTCTCTCTCTCTCTCTCTCTCTCTCTCTCTCTCTCTCTCTTCTTCTCTCCTTCTCTCTTGTTTTGTGGAGGATTGGTGTGATGTAGAGTGTTCTCCTTTTGTAAGGCTTGCAATGATGTACTTTTGATCTGGTCACATCTACTTCAGCCTGCGAGTCTGCGATCTGGCCATCAGTCTCACTGACTGAAAAATAGGGGCATTCGTAGGTGTGTGTGTGTGTGTGTGTGTGTGTAGATGTGTGGAGGTGTAGGCGTTGGTATGTGTTCCCCTGTACCCTGTATAGTGTGATGGTAACTGACCAGGAGCTCGAAGTAAAAGCATTTACAAAAACAGCTCGAAACTGAATAATCCAATAGAATAAAAGCCTCTGGCTTCCATGGCTATGCTATAAATGTTCAATACCATAGTCTTCTCCAATAACGAGGCACTGCCTTCATAGGAGGGTGATGCCTCTAACTCAGTTTCAGCTGCTCTGCACTGCTAATAAAAATTCAGTACTTTTGACTTTCTCGGCTAATAGCAACGGAACTGTAAAAACAACTGTAAAAGCACCACAAAGCTTGTATAAGAGTAATTGGTGTACAACTTAAACAAAGCACTCCAGATTTGTCTAAAGGACCCCCAGTGCTGTCAGTGAGGCATGCACACTAAGAGCCTTGAAAGGTTGGTTTTGTTTACACCGTCTCAAGTTTTTTAATGAGCAGAATGCGAAGCACCTCTTTTGAGATGAGAAAAAAGACAGATGTGAAATGGATGGGGAGTAAGGACAGTTTTATGGACCACTACTTTAAATGCAGTTTGAATCTGTTTGTTGGCTATTCGGGTTCAATTTTAACATGGGCCAAAAAACCCTTGCATACAGACCATTATGGTTAATTGAACCAAGAGCACTTGCGGTAGATATCCACTGGCCGATTGAGTGAAATCCATTTGAGGCAAATCATTCCCATTCATTGGAAATCATAACCCCCTGAGTGAGCTGATTTCAACCTTTGTTCCTCTTCCCCAGAGGAAATCAGAAATGTCCATCTAGACTGATTACACGGCTAACTTGGAGTGAGCCAAGAAAACGTTAACACGAGCAAGCCAATTTTTCCCATCTCATCATCTGGAAATGAGATAATCTAAATCCATTTTGTGTCTGTAGGAAATCTGACGAACTCTCTCCATTCAGTGGGGATTTGTCTGATTTGGTTCAAGAGTAAAGCAAAATTCCCATCATTCTGTTGGTGCCTCCCCTCATTTTCCCTTTCTTGTCCCTTTTTTTTTCTTTTTTTTGAATGTAAGAGAGAGTGAGAGAGAGAGAGGAAATGATACAAGATGAAATGCCCTTTGATAAGAATGAGGGTGAAGGCTTTCCTGTGGTGGTATATAGGATTGGATGTAGAGAAAGAGAAAGGGAGAGAAAGAGTGATAGCTGCGGGTTCTATGTTGGGCTTTTTTGGACGGTTAGCCATGGCCCAGTTTGGGCAGCTGGTCTGAGTTCTGTTTTGAGGTGGAAGAGTTGTTGCTCAACTCCCTTCTTTGTGCCCTAGAGAAATTTGAAAGAACACTGGACCCCAGTGAAACAGCTGCTAGCTGGAGGTGTTGCTACTGTACACCTGGCCAGATGGGCAGGTGTGTGTGTGTGTGTGTGTGTGTGTGTGTGTGTAGGGGTGAAATAGCAAATTTGGGTTTATGAAGGTGGCGAAACCCTTAGATGCACTTCCAGAAAAAAAGTAAACTTTCATTTTTTTTTTTTTTTTAAATTGTCAAAATGACTGTATAGAATGCATGCAAACAGGTCCAAGCTATGCCCTGATGAATATCTGGCCAGAAGTGTTCTTATGTGGCTTTTCCATGATATTAGATCAAAATTGGCTCTTTAATGGACCTCATAAAATTCATGTCCTTTAAAATGTACTGTACATTTTGGAACAATCTTGAACAGAAATGTTCAAGGGACAGATAATACAGTTAAAGCGGATAATGTAGAAATACTGCTTTATAATACGAAGATATAACCAGACTATACACTAGACAAGGTAGATACTGAGTTTTAAAGTGAAAAAGAGAGGGAGAGAGAGAGGGAGAGATGGAATTAAGAAGAAAAAGAAAAAAAAAAGAGCAATATTCCCACAGCGCTGCTGTGCCTGGCATTGTGGAGTGTATGGGACAGATATGAGATAAGTAGGGGAGCCGGCGCTCTGCCGCTTGGCTAATGGATTTATGCCTCGCAATAAGAAGCAGTGAAAGGCAGCGGGACTTGTGTCTGCCTACTCGGCAAGAAAAGAGAAGGGGAGAGAGAGAGAGAGAGAGAGAGAGAAAGCCATAATCCATCTCAGTTTTCTTGCAAGACGAATTTGTCATTGGAGGGTCGCCATTGAATGGTGCTGCCTAATCAGGTATTG
The DNA here is from genome assembly GCF_902362185.1 of Chanos chanos. Classification (NCBI taxonomy): domain Eukaryota; kingdom Metazoa; phylum Chordata; class Actinopteri; order Gonorynchiformes; family Chanidae; genus Chanos; species Chanos chanos. The sequence continues at coordinate 31,509,327 of NC_044495.1, read as the reverse complement.
GTCCGCCCGCTTCCTCCCCCCTCATCTACTGTTTAAATTAAGGCCTTAAAAAGAGAGAAAGAAATAGAGATAGGCAAAAGGAAAGAGGAACAGAGAAATGGATTAAAATCTTGTTACTGTTAAATTGAAGCAATCAGTCTTTTTGTGGAGTGAGTCTTGGTGTTAATTGTCAGAATTTGATGGATAGGTACTTTTGGGGATGTGGATGTCTTTTTATTAAGCCCATGGGTGCAATAACCTACAGTATCCAAAGGGCAGATGGAAAAAATGTATGGGGCTTGGCGTGCGGAGCCTTTGCAAAATTGTTGCAAAATGACTTGCGGTATCAAAAATGCAATGCCGTATATTATTTTTCTTTCATGGGTCTCAAAGACCTCACACAAATATATGATTCTGTTGTACAGCTAATCTTATGATTGGACATAATCTTAAATAGAACTCTTGTGTGTGAGCTTTCTGTCTCTGGTCCTATAAAACACTTTGTCTCTCATTGAGTGTGTCCTTTTTCTCTCCTGCTCTCTCCCTGGCCTCTCCTCTTTGCCCTTCCCAGAAGTCATTAATTACACATTTAGCTGAAGTCCATTTGTGTCTGTCAGACAAGCACTCTCATTATCCATTCTGCAAGAGAGAGGAGAAGGAAAAAAAGACAGAAAAACAACAGAGAGAGAGAGAGAGAAAGAGAGAGAGAGAGAGAGAGAGAGAGAGAGAGAGAGAGAGAGAGAGAGAGAGAAAAGAGAGAGAGAGAGTGGAGGATTAGAGAGCCAAAGAAAGAAGGGTAGTTAGGTACATTTCGATCCATAGGTGAACTGCTGAAGCACGAAGAGGTGGTTGTGGGAGTGTTAGCCAGTCATAATGACATATGCCTTGAGAACCTTTACTCCGTCCCCCATGTCTTTTCTGTGGGCGCTGTGTCTGTAAGACCTTTAATAACGGCTCTGTAAAAAGCCCTCACAAACTCTGGTTTCCACTCTGCTCTACGCTAGCAGTGAATCAACCTTGGCCAACGCTCCAGGGACCATGGCAACCTGACGCATGCCTCCGCAAATATACGTCTCCACTGCCCGAGCGCACCACAAATCCATCTCCGCCTGCGGTTGCTCAACCTGCCTGATTTAGAGATGAGTCGCTTTACTAGATGTACACTGCAGTGTAACACAGGATGCAAGCACTCAAGCTAACACTGACTGAAACAGTGTGTGCATGCAGACAAGAAAAGCAGAGCATAAATCCAACTAGTCATCACACTTAAAACTAAAAGTTCCCATAGTAACTGCAAGCACACACGTCTCGCCTATGGGATCAATACTTGCACACTAAATCAGAGGGCCATGCATATTTAATTGTTTTCCATATAAATGAAGCTCTATTTTGGTGGATGTGGATGAAAGCAGAACAAAGCATTCATTATACCAAAAAATGCACTCTGTGAGTTTTCAAATCTTCAGAAGACTAACAGGAAGAGGGAGAGGATAACCATAGAAGCATTACAACATTTGTAGGGAAGTGAAAGTTAATGCAGCAAGACGGGATAGCATCTCCAACCTCTTCGTTAGCAACTTTTTCTTTCTTCCTTTTTTTTTTTTTTTTCTTTTTGTTATTACCACTTCAGAGGGACCATGTTTGTAACAACTGCAAAATGAAGCAAAATTTTCTGAAAACAGTCTATAGTTTAGAAATAAACCTAAGGAAATGTTAAATAAAAGACTGAGACTCCACCACAGACCCTGAGTTATGAGGTCTAGATGGAGATGTTCATTTATCTAATGAGAGTTTTGACATTCAGGCCTCCAGCCAGAATGTTCTCTGACACACACCAGAGGTGCATTACACCATTAGCCTGCTCTCTCTCTCACTCATTCACACACATCACTTGCTCCAGCTTTAATTAAGTTTTCGGGACCTTGTTAATGAGGATGTTTGCCTGACACGGGGAATGCAGTTAAGAAGGCGGGACTCTTGGGTCCCCTTGACTAAAGCCTTTTGGTCAACACTCTCAGCTCCAAACACATTTCTTTCTCTTCTTTTCACTTTTGATAGGCTCCTGCTTCACAAGTGGATACACAGTTTTAAAAGGTTTGCAGTATGGTGGCTCTGTAGAGCTTCTGTTCAGTGAGCTCTATCCTGTAAGAATTGCTTAATGGAGTCTGGGTCAGGAGACGTCTTTTATAATGTGCCCAGTTATTATGGATTCTATTTAGTTGCTTATTAGAAGTCAGATTGCTTGAAGTGATTAGGTGTTCCAGTGAAAATGTGCACTCCATTCAATGTATGTGTTTGGTGCTCATGACACTTAACGCTATGGTTATGTAATTTCAATTTAATAACTGTTGTTATTCATTATTGGAATGCACAGGACAAACTATGCTATTATGTTCATCATTTGCACACATTTTACTTTTACGAGTCATTTATTGCAAGACATTACCTGTTTGACAAAATAAATTGCCAATATACCCACAATTCAGTCACTTTGAACACTTGAATGAGCCAGATAAGTAGCAGAGACATTACAGAATGAAAAAAATAAACCAACACGCTAAAAAGCCATGATGGTACATGAAAGGAAAATCTAAAAACTGATCGACTGACATTTGAAGTGGAGTGTAGTTCGATATTATTGAGGAGGAGAGAGTTAACTAATGTCAGACAGATGGTGTGGCTTAAACAAGCTTCACTGTCTGTTATTAAAAATGAATTGTTCAAAAAGAACATGTATTTCTTGTCTGCTCTGGAACATTTTATACTGGAGACCTGCTCCATGATTCTTACTACAGCCAAATGTTCAGAAACGTGGGGATGGTGATGAGCAATTGAGAAAAAAATAGCTCTGCTCCATAGTCCTGAAGATGCTGGCTTTTAACAAGTGGAGGTGTGAGTAACTGATGGACTGATCTCAATAAAAAGGCTCATGCAGCTATCTCCACAACTCAATTTACGAACTTAGACACCATCATAATCTGCAAAGCAGTAGGTATCATATCATCAAACTGTCAAAAATAATTAGCTAATATAATATATTGCCCCTTAAAGACAAGAGCCAAATAGGTCAATGTTAGTTCACTCTAGTGGTAGTCAGCTGGTGAAACGCTGGGATGAAAACCAGCAGTCTCTAAATAAAAACTGGCTGACCATGCTAAGCAGTAACTGCCTGTTTTTAAGGTGTCTGATCAAGTTTGACATGGTGAAACCAGCATCTTTTAATCAAAGGCTGCAGGTTTTCAATATGTTGTTCTGTCCTAAAGTCAGGCTCTGAATGTGACATTATAAATGAAACACAAAGAAAAGAAGGATGACTGTTCACGCTGTCACCTCCTGATTCCACACAATTATTATATCAGTGTTTGGTAAAAGTCGACACAATTCTAAAGATATACACAAATAAAAATGCATTTAATAACAGTAAAATAAAAATTCATTTGGTAATATCTTGGGAAGCATAAAAAGTAGCCAGTAGTAGTAGTGACCAACACAAAGGAAGCCCACAGTATGTTATAAATATAACTATAAACATAATAAAGGTATTCATCTGGGACAAAGGAGAGCCACTCACCCTACCAACACTCTTCATGCAGGGAGCTGGAGGCTCCCACAACACAGTCACACCCCATGTCAAGGGTCTGTGAGGAAATATGTCGATATTTGATATTTACCTATTAAATAACAGCTGGTTAATCTGGTCATGTGTAGAAAAAAATGATTGTCGGTGGGCTATAATAGTAATATCACAAGTAAAACACATTAACCAAAAAATGCGCACACTATAACCCAGTAAAAGCCAAGTATGGATTTCGTAGATCTTAAGCAAGCTCTAGAACCTTAAAAAGCAGAATAAAGATTGATTAAGAATGTAGATGTTACCTAATCCTACATAGACCATACACAGACACTTATCAGAATCCCCAGTAGTATGATGATACCCGACAATCCAGGCGGAAAAAGAAACACACACAAAACAATACAGATGCTGCGAGGCTTTGGTGAATCAGAGGATAACAGAGAGCACTGAAACCAGAAACAGGACCAAATGCACAAGCTATTGGTAAAACAGACAGACATCCCCTGTAGTGGAGACCAGGTTAAATGTAATGGACTGCTCTAAAGTTCATCACACACTCCAATGTTGGTCTCTTCTGCTGACCAGGAGCAACTACAGACTCATATGCCAACTCACCATGACAAAACAAAACACCAGGGTGTCAGAGCCACAGGATACCCTAAGACCAGGACACCTATGCATCCATTAATCACAGCTCTGTCACACATGGTCACACTCCTTTGGTCAAACTGTTACCAAGCTAATTTCATCAGCCAAAAAAAATCCATGCAGCAGTTTTAGAATGCCAGCAGTTTTGTCAATAGAGGGGAGATACACCAGTTTTGAGGAATGGGCTATTTTGACGTGATTTTTTTTTTTTAATGCAGTTTCTAAACATAGCCTTCTCTTAGATTGTCTCAGGAATCACTGTTTACCAATGGTTTTGTTTGTTTACATTTTGAAATGCCTCAACCAGCTCCCTGTGAGAACAAGTAAGATCTGCAACAGTAAGATGACATGCCACATAGAGGATATGTGCTGGCATGGGTCTCTATGTGATATTTTACGTTTCATTTGTATTGAAAAAATAAAACCAACCCAGCCACCCCCACTGTCACCTGTAAATCTGTCAGAAAACCACAAATCCAAGTGTTTGGATTTGTGGTAAAAAGAGTAAAAAATTTCACCTTGGCCATAGATGAAGGTACCAGAGTAGACAATGTACTCCCAGCTGATGTGATTGATGTATCTGTGGTGATTTAGGGATACAGTTTTCATTCAAATTGGCTGACGGGCTGAACAACCTTTACCACTTTCACTGAGCTCTTGCATGCATTTATTTTGACTAATCAAAGGGACTAAGTACCATTTAGGTAAAACAGTGAATATTCATGAGGTCTGGAGGGGAGTAATATTCTGCTACCTAACAAATTATTATGTCAAACTGTGAACAAGACATAATTAAATGCATATCATTCTTTAGCTACTCAAAAGAGCACTGTGAAAGACAAATACTCTTTATTTTTGATAGATTTTTGGTGAGCAAACAATGAAAGTTTGGCATTTTTCCTTTTTGGCTTTGATAAGCTCACACTTTTTCTTCTTTTTAAATATGGTGCTGTGGCTGAAGAGACAGTTTTTACTATAAAAGTACTTGTATTTATTTTGAATGTTTGATATTTACATTAAGCACATAGTAAGATTTGAGATTTCCATTAAACACAGTACATAGCACACTGAGCTTTATGCTTTTTTACACTTCACATGTGATTTTATGGATGAAATGAGTTCCATGGTAAAATACTATGGATTCTAATGTTCGTGCAGAGAATGTTAGTTATTGTTGGACAATATGGTGTTGGTGACATGCATGAACTGTATCTTATATCTTTCATAAAAGCACAAGATATAAGATTGAGACTGTAAAGACTGGAGGCTAAAGCCAAGTATAAGCCTCACATCACTTTCACATTCATCCTTTAGGAATAGTCTCTGAGCTCCCACCGGATGAATAAGCTCGTGTGAGCGAAGTCCCCTCATGGGACGTAGAATCAAAACGACTGATAACATTTAATAGGGAGAGAGAACCCTGATGCATTTCCGGAGAAGGGCTTTTGGTTAAGGCAATGGTGTGTATAACATTAAATATTAGTTAAGGAAAGGACATTTGTTTAGACATTAAGAAGATTACTAATGTATATGTGTATCCTAAAATTTATTATTCTCTCTACAGTGTGGAATGCCTAGTTCCTTTCCTGGGATGCCCCTGCTTGATACGGGAACTGCCCTAAATGATATGAGTGTAGCTGTTTCCTTGTGAACCTACAAGGAACCTACACATGTGAACCTACTCATTAGATATTTTCCCACAGCTATTTGCATAGTGACATTAAGCATTGTAATGCACACTGTAAGATTATAGTGACATCTGAACAGACATGGTTCAGGATAAGAGAACTGTTTAACCCGATGGTCGTATTACCATAGATACTAAGAAAGCTTCACACCTTTGGCACCATGTTACAGTTGGAGCCAAGAGCAATTGATTAAGGCAAAATACAATCGGTAATGGGAAAATGGCAGCCATCACAGACAAAAGGGGACTTTAGCATTAACACCTGGATTCTGATTTGCATCAGAATCCAGGTGTTAATGCACCTATTGTCTGTTGTACACCTATTGTCTGTTTGCTTCATGGTATAAAAGGCCGATCATGATAACAGTTCTCTGAGTTAAGCTTTGCAGGCAGACACGCTGCTGGATTCCACCATCACCAAATAAAGCTTTCCTCCAAGCACGCTTTTGGTCCGATTCGTTTACTTGTAAAATCACAAGAAAAACTAACAATACACAGAAGTGCATTGTTCACTCACAGTCATGGTCAAGTGCCTATGTAAAAACAGTGATATCTGTGTTCACATAGGCATTTGACTGTCACTGATCACCATGATGCTGGTCAATATGTCTTTCCATGGCTGGTTCCCCATAGCCATTGTTTGACTGTGTGGCACAACAAGGATTCGAGCTGTGTACTGCAGGTATAAAGCACACTTTGCATTGTGTGACAGAACCTTTATCTGGGTGTACTTTGAAGCCTTTTGAGAGATTTTTGGTGCATTGTGTGTGTAGTTGCTATTTCTCAATAAATTAAAGCTGGAGTCAGAGATGTTCACACCAGTTACTTTTTTTCCCCTTGCATGCAGTACAACGGCCGTTGGGAGGACACTGAACAGTGGTAGTTCAATGAGCTTCCAAGACTCCTTCTTTTGTGAGAGGTTTTATATCCCTCTTGCCACATACTTTGACCCCAAGCTTGTTCTGCTTATTTTGTAAAACATTAGTCCTCATGGCTGCTCACCTTCGCCCTTTCCATGACCCTATGTTTCCCAAATTCCTCTTTTCACAAGATGAACAAGTCATAAAGCAGAGACAATGGAAAATCACTAGAAGCTACATTCTTCAGACATGTAGGGCTTTGATTACATCTTCGATACATTTGAGCATATTACTTAACACATTTCCACGTTAGAGTCATTTTAGAGTCATTTAAAATCAAAACCCACATGTGCATTTGCTGGAGATTCTTGTACCCAGGCTTCTGTTATCAGTGTCATTACAAAACATCATAATAAAACCGGCTTGGGAAATTCAGTCAAATGCCGAAGCTGAAAAAGATCATGGATCAGTGTACTAAGAACATTCCACTGACATACCAAACCCTTCTTACAGTGCATGTAACTGGAAGGGACATGCCATCCAAAGGACAGCATAGTGTAGCTCCACCTTATATAGTATAAGGAACTGCATCCAGAATTTCCTCTGCAACTGTTAAAACAGAAAAACACAATGGCTAGTAAAATGAGCCAGTATATCAGAAAACACAATGTACTTTTTATATTTTTGGTTCATTTTTGGTTCAGGAAGTGAGACCACATACTTCTTGCCTTGGTAGTTATGAAAAAGACCTAAAGCATGCAACATATTCTACACAACCATATATTCTCCATAGTGAAATACTGTACACAATCCCACAAATGCTTGTGTTGAACAATAAATATTTCACACTGTCACTCTTATAACTGACTTTAATGGACTGCATGTTGCTCTTAAAGTGAAGTTTAAAGTTGTTCATTAGTTACAAAAGCAAATTCACCCGGGGCTTTGACCAGAAGAAACAATCAGACATTGTATAGAATACAATAGCCATACAGACAGTTTGTGCACCTCTTTTATTGCATGTTAATTTGCCTAACTAGGAAGCATTTTTCAATTCAGATATGGCAGATTAATGACATTCTATTCTCCTGCCCACTCACGTCAGCTTTGTTGTTGTTTTTGTGTTCTCCTGTAAGCGGCTGGGGAGGTGTGGTTGGAGGCATTGCTGTTTACTGCAGTGTGTATTGATTAGATTCTGGGGTCAGGCCTACTGTAATGGGACTCGATAGCAAGAGCCTGTGGCTATTGAACCAGTACTCACAGTGAGCGCGTGTGTGTGTGTGTGTGTGTGTGAGAGAGAGAGAGAGTGTGTGTGTATGCGTGAGTGTGTGTAACCACAATAATAATGGCTGTGGGTTACGTGTATGAGAGTGGAAATGTTAAAGCATGGTTTGCCAGGTTAAATCTATACTCCTATTCAATCTGAACAAACATGGCCCGAGCCAGAAAAGCTCGTGCTGGAGGCTGAGACTCAGTGTTCAGTGCTCACTGCTGAGAGTGGAGTTACTTACACACTTGCAAACAAAGACATCAGACCCACTTTTTTCTTCTCTGTGTTACATATGCTTGTCTATTGTGTGTATGTATGTAGGTATTTGCTTGTGGTTGGCATTTGATTTTGGTTTAATGGTACTGTTGGTAATAAACAAGGAGATTCAGCATCATATGAATCTCTTTGTCTATTGCAACTGTTTGTCTATCTCTTTGTCTATTTGCTCTCTCTGTATTATATATTACTCTGCTTTTGCATTTCTGTGACTTCTGTTAGTGTGTTTTCATTCTTCGAGTAATTATGTATGTGTGTATATTTGTGTAAATATGTGTGTGTGGGTGTGTGTGAGTGTGTGTGTGTGTGTGTGTGTGTGTGTGTGTGTACATTTCCCTCTCTGGTTCTCTCCCCCTTCTGTGTTACACCAGATTTGAAGCCAGGGTCCTGTAAGTGGTGTCAGTGTGTTTTGCTGCCCACTGCCCTCCACTACTCTGTCCCTTTAATCAAAAGGCTGGCAGCACTTGCCTGCTTTCCGGCATAAACTAGTAAAATGTTGCAGTGGACTAGCTGTTTAAGATGAACATGAATTTGATTAGGAGTTTCAAAAGTTTAAGAAGTATTTTAACATTCAAATGCAGTTTCTTGGCTGTTGGTTCAGCAAGGCCAGGAGAAACTTCAAACACTTGGATTTTGGACAAGCAATGCTGGGGTTATAATAATAATAATAATAATAATAATAATAATAATAATACTAGCAATAATAATAATAATAATAATAATAATAACAACAACAACAACAACAATAATAATAATAATTATTATTATTATTATTATATAAGAAGAAGTTGATGATGAGGTCAACTTGCAGGAAGAATGTGGAAGAATATCCTGGCTGAGTTCTAGCGTGAATAAGCTGCCCTGAGAAGCAGAACTGACATTTCGATATTTGGATATTTATTATGCATTATGTGCCTCAGAGCCTGCTGGGAAGACTGAGTGTGCGTGTGTCTACATTTGTTTGAGTCAGTCTCAAAACTCTGACAAGAGGAGTTGAGATAGCATCCGTGAATCTCTCGCTGTGGGTGTTTCAGCTGCCAAGAGGGGACACCTCTCCTCTCTCTCTCTCTCTCTCTCTCTCTCTCTCTCTCTCTCTCTCTCTCTCTCTCTCTACATTGTGAACTGTGAGGGAACTGTGAGAGAGGTACTCGAACACACTCACACACACATACAAGTGCACCGAGTCTTCAGGGAGGTGAGATGAAAGATAAAAAGAACACAAGAAAGGTGTCAAGTCCACACCAGGAACACAAGTTTGGAACATTCACAGACAGCCAAGGGGCATTCTGGCCGTGTGAACGTGGGGAGATGTAGCTGGATCTGTCTATCTGAGCACTTTTGGGAGTTGGTTTTAGAATACATACTTCATCACATACTGACCAGAATGAACTTGGACTTTTAACACCACAGTATGAACGTTATGGAACGAGAGGTCCTGTGATGTGGAAGAAATATGAATTATTTATCCATTTACTTATCTTTATCTAGATTGCCAGAGGATAACTTCTGCCCATGCACTGCCTTCTTTGAAATGAATAATTTAGCCTGTGGGTTTCCCTCAGTATTCCTAAAAATGAAATGGAAGGAGGGGAATTTGATTAAGTACTTTAGGTCACTGTGGAGGCTGAAGTAGAGAACTACATGCCAGTTCCACTTCGCCTCTACAGATTAAGTAGCTGTGCTGTGCTTGTATGGTGATACCTTCTCAACACGCCACATTTTGCAGAGACCGGGGCTGAAGCCAAGGTGTCACAAATTTCACTTTATGGTTATAGTCACCACCAACAGTACCTTTCAGGTGTCCATTTTTATCTCTATGGGTGCTATAAACACGTTAATTCAGTTCAAAACTACAGCTTTTAGTAGCTGAAATCACATCGCCTCATGCTCCTTCCACACCGCCTCGTTTAAGCCAAAAAGGTTGTCTTTTCAGGGCAACTCAGTAGTGCTGAAGCCTCTAATTTGGCTCCATAAATACTTGTTAGTCTAAAAATCTCAAGTATAACCTCTGTTCTGTAGTAGAAAGTTGTGCCTATGATTTGATGTCAAACAAAAATTAACACTTCACTTTAAGAGAGCATAAACAAGCTTTTTTTTCGCACTGCATAAAAAACAAGGTCTCATCTCCCAAACTTACAGGCAGCATTTTGAGTCCTGTTAGGAATGTACAAGCAATTAAGAGTTGAGGCTCACTGTGACCATCAAGGTGTTGGCTTAGAGAAAGAAAGGAAAAGAGAGAGAGTGCAGATATTTTAAGCTACATCAAAACAGCTGCTAAGACCTTCCACCTTTTGGCATTCCATTCCCCTGTCTCTTCTCTCCACCTGTGTTATTAGAGTAAGAGAGCACTGGATGGACTCCATTGACAGTGCAAGTGGGAACTCAGTGAACCCATTAGAAAGGTTAATTAGTACAAAGGGAGTCCAGACTCCATTCTGAAAGTGCTCTCCACCATATCACCTGAAAAAAAGCTGCGGTCATCACGCTTTGCCATGCAAAAGAGGCTTGTGTTTTCTCACAGGCTGTTTAAAGACATCTAAATGCCAGCTGACAATCAAAAAGGAGGGTCACTGCTTAGGGCACTAGCAGCTAGCGACAAAAGCATTAGCTCATTTTAATAACCGTCCTTCAGTTTGTTAAAAAGTAAAATCTCATGAATATGATTATAGATCAGTGTTTCAGACTCATAATTGAGAGTATGTACATGTCCTTATATTGTTGGATAAACAAAAAGAGTTGTTTTATGTTTTAATGCTTACATTTTGGCCCTCTTATTGGTTAAATTAGTCATGTCCCTAACCTGTACTGGTATTTTTATTCAAGGTCAGCACCTATTAATAGAAGTATAATCTTGACAGTTAAAACAAAAGTAACATGGATTTACCTTATATATTGCTTCGCTAACTATGTGTAGCTGTATTGCCTTCACATCTCCACAAAAAAAAAAGTGTTTCTTTCAGAGAAATTGCATTACAGAGACCGTGATGTATGAATTGGCTTGTGATTTGAACAACATGCGATTGCGCAAAAGGCTGGAGCCAATACCCTGTGAGCTTCTTGGCATTCAAAAAAAAAAAAAAAAAAAAAAAAGGGAAGGGAAAAAAAAGAAAAAATGCTTTTACAAAAGACGTCTTTCATCTTCCATATGGAAATGAAATGGAGACTAACTATGTGTGAAATGAAAGAACCAGAGGACAAGGACTGAACACACCATTCCTGTGGTTTTCAGTCAAAGGTTAGTTTGAGTTGCTGTCTTTTTTGAAGCTGGAAAAAAGATTTTGAATCTTTAAAGGATGTACTGAACAAACCACCCACACAAAAAGAAAAATGTACAGTCCTCTCTCACCTCCACTGCAACCATGAAAGCTGGCAAGGTCATTGCAGGCAATACATGTACTTTTCAATAAACAGTCTCCAAAGCATCACTTACCTAAAGGATTAAGGGCTACATTAGCTACACTCTAAACCATCACAAAATATGGAGCAAAATCTTTAACTGTGATATTCAGAAATGGTTACAACAGATTGATGTGATTTTCTATGCTTTTCTTTTTCTGCCAGATGAATTTGATGAAAGTTGAAGAACATTATTTCTCTGATGACAATGAAAGATGAGAATATTATTTCTCTGGACTGACTGAAACCACTTGAGCCCAGATGTTTAAAGAATAGCCTGAAAAAGACACTCAAAAGTATGAAGAGGAACTCAGACGAGAGGAAAAAAAATCCAATTTTCAGGACTGCAGTCTCAGTGTGTTCATTGCATTCTCAGCTCATACTTGAGCTGAAAATGCAAAGTTCTGTTTGCACTTAAAGGAATGAGCCTTTGATGTAGCAGACTGAGAGAGTTAAAGGAGAACAGTGAGCTATCAGTCTCCCACTTTTAGTCAAACCAGTCACTCAGAAACATGTGAGTGATGTTTTTGGGTAAATCTCAGCTAAACGTGTCAACGAGTAATGTAAAAGTCTTTATATCACAAAAATGACTATAACCAGGTATGACCTATTCTAAACACACTCTTATAAACTCTTAGTGCCCTAATACTCTTGTGGAGTTCTGCCCTTACACTTGTAACCAAACAAGCCAAACAAATTATTGCTGAGAAATACAAGTGATTTTTTTGCTGGTTGATATGGGCTTTATGTGAATGATTCTCACTTTTTAACCTCTGATTACCAGTAAAGAAACACTTGTCTCTCTTGTTTCCACAAAGCTGCAGGTATGTCTTTCTAAGCACTCCTCTTGTGCCCTGAACCACGTTGTAACTCCAAGTTGCAGCAAAACAGTATCCCTATCTCCATCACTCTAATACCCCAGCAGCACACTCTTGAAAAAAAGCAAGCTGGCTCAGTGACACTACTATGATCAAATGAGAGGAAGCATAGACCAATAAGTTTTAAAGCACATTTTGTATATGACCTTTGTGATACCATGTGTGTCGTCCATTCGTCCCATGCCATGGAAAAACATACAAGCCTGGCTGGATTAACGCACACTTCTCGCTCGCCTTGGGTATCGTTGATATATTATTTATTTTGTTCGTTTACAGCAAAAAAGATTGAATGAAAAGTGGTTGTAAATTAATCCTTATAGTCATACTTAACGAAAAACTGGCTATAACATGAATTGGTGAGGAGAAACGTGGTCAAAATAGTGTGTTTTAACCAAGCTCCCCTTTTCCATCGGCTAAACCCAAAATTCAACTGTGCTCTACGTCATATAGATTTTGCCCTCTCACGTGGCATCAAACACGGCGTTAGGTACATAAAACAGAAATATACATCCAAAACTATCCAGTCACAATTTTCAATAATTATTCATATCTTAATTCAATATGTAAAAAACGAAAATGGCTATAACACCATGACCTGTTCCGTTAATAGAGACAGCCTACAAGCAGGTATGACAAGACAAGAAGGGAATGGGAGGTATTAAAGATGCAACCATGAAACAGGTATGGATGTTAACCTGATGGTTTTTGCAGCAATTATACATGCAACTGACCTAGCATTGTAAAATTTAGCCAGTACTGTGCAAAGATATTGTAACCAGCTTACATCTTGCTACCTCACATAAAAGCAGAAGTAAAAAAAAAATGTTAGTCAAATATATTTCATCATTTTTGAACAAGACATTTTGTTTACAATCTGCAATGCGTATAATTAGATGTTACGAGTGAAGGAAAAACTGCAAAGACGTTTGTCTCGACAAATTTAATGTGACACTTTAGGCCACATCACTCCACAAAGCATGATGGCTTTTTGCAGAGAATCAGCCATCTGATTACACATTGTTTGTTTTAGTCAGATGGGTGGGCTGGCAAAATTGAAGTGGCTGTATGTGTATTTGTCTAATAACAAAGAAAACTGAAAAAATCTATGAAATTTGATAATATATCTATTTTAGTGAATACTGTGTCATGGTAAGTATACTACTTAATTCTGCACCAAAATTGCAGAAATGACCCCAGCCTGGCTTAATGCATACTGATTTGCTCATGCTGTCTTCATAACAAACATTCAGAACGCTTGCGCTTGTGACATGGAAGGCTATCATGTTAAAAGTTACACCTTTCAATTTTCAGATTGCTCATGAAATATCTCAGAGCGCCTCACTTAGCATGGATGGATTGATTCAGGTCTGATTGAAAAATAGAAAATACCAAATCAAAGGGGCTGCTCCATAATGTTTTTGAAATTGTAATGTAACAAACTTAACAACCTTATATGGTCTGGCACATGGCTTGAGCAGACTCCTCTCAGGTTGACAACTGCCAAATTTTAGTTATGTCACACACAAACTGAAAGACCACAGAAAGTCTGTGCACACACACACACACACACACAGACACACACACACACACACACACACACACACGCAGAAAGACTACATCCCACCTTGTGCAACAAGTGTGTCTTCAACTTAGTTGGTGGTCTGAACAAATGATCAGCCAATTTCTGATTGCAGTGTTACAGAATTATATCATGTTGCATCATGGAGTAATTATCACAGTCTGTTGTGTGTAGATCCCATGCAAGCTGGATGACAGTCATGAAGCTAGATGTTCTTTTGAGATAAAAAGAGGCTTCATTGCTCAAAGTCATGTTTACTTTGCTGAATCATCAATTTTTCTATAATGCTCTCTACAGTTCTTTGTCCGCCCTGGTTTGTGTGTTCTCACTTTTAGTGAGCTGTGTACTACGGAAAAGATTTATCAAGAAATTTCTCACAAAACATTGCAAATATGACAACAGAGTGAGTATGCAGTGAAAAGCACAGTGACCATTTTTACAATCGCATAAACTCTTAAGGTCTGCGTGGGAGTAGCAACCACATGATTGACAGCCGGTGTGAGAGTGTATACTGGTTAGCTTGAGCGAGGAGGTCTGGGTTGGCACGCTGAAAGCCATCTGGGGTGTGAAGGCTCTTGGGAGAGACCCAGTAACCCCTTCTCTTTCATTTTCATTCTCAGGGATTAATCCAAGCCAATATTGCCTTCTCCCAAAGGACTGCTTTGCTCTGGGTAAATGACAGAAGCTAGCCTGGCTGTGAAGAGCTGTTTTTACAAAAATAGCTGTTCCCGCTAGAAACGCCTTCAGTAACAAAGGTGTGGAAGGAGAGAGGGAGAGAGGAGTCTTTTCACCGAAAGTGCTGTGAATGCAGCAGTGGCCATGGCGACCAGCGGAGCAATTAGCGACTTCTGCCGTGAAAATCCAAACAGATGTGAGCTTGAGTCCTCTGAGTGGAAAGCTGAGGAAAGTGAGTTGGCAGTACGGAGAGTTTGTTGCATAAAGCTAGCTTGTAATCCTTCCTGTACATATTTAGGATTTAACACATGCCCACAGTGGGAAAATGTGGTGTAGAAACTTCTAGAACATGAAGCTAACCACACTGAGCTATATATACCTCTGCTGGACCTGCAGGGGGCACTTTAACTACATGTCAGGATTGCCTAAGACTCTACACATACCAAACACCAAACCACCTGCAAGGATCTTCATAACTATGGAGTGACTCTTCAGGAAGTCAGTCAGCAGGCAATCTTGATGTATTACCAAGTTAGTGCGTCCTCCAAAATTGAATTCAAAGAGCACTGGACTGTTCTCTTGATAAGTTTGGTTGGACTTTGACCATGATATGAGATGAGAGAACACAAAGATACGAAGATTGTTGTGTTACATGCTGTCTTGAGATTACATTGCATGTTTTAAGATTATCACTGGAACATGAGAATGAGGCTGGGTTTGCACTGAGAGCTTAAATGATATGTTTTCCCATAGCCAAACAGCACTGAAGAGTTCCAGGGCAATGAACTAAAAAATAACATTTGAAGATCATCAACAGCAGAGGCGATCTCTGTGACCTTTCACAGAAACATAATTACAACGTGCTATGCCATTACAACAGAAACAAAGCTTCACTGAGCAAGCAGTAATATGCACACACCAGAGTGAAGAGGTTTCAGTCTGCTGAATAGAGACATGAGTACTATGTGTGTTAAAACATGTAGATTTATGAAAAGTTTGGATGTTGCATAGATTACTTACTTGTTATGTCTCTTTACAGAGTAAGCAACTATAAGATTGCACTTCCTTGCTCAATCATAGCGTTATTTTTCAATGGTGTTGACAGTACACTGAAAATGAGATTTTATGGTGATTACAGGACATTTACATGGAAACATTCAATTTTTCATTTCACAAAACAAGCAAACAGAAAAACAAACCTTGAAAGAAAGACTTGCAAGATTGTGCATTAAGAGAAAGTCCTTGTTTTGTCTTGAGATAATTGCACCCTGACAATGTCCCATCTCTGGGCACTGTGCATTGTGTCCATGTTGATTCCAGGCCAAGCCGTGAGCACTGCTATAGGATACAAATCCAGGTCTCTGTAATGGATCTGTTCCATTGCACCACCAGAGCACTCTTTGCTATTTTATTTCACTTAGCTGTATTTTATTGTGCTGAAAGCTGTTAAAGATGAGACTGGACATGTTCTGGAGAGTTCTGTTTTCATTATTATTATTATTATTGTTATTATTATCATCATCAAATGTATTTATTTATTTATTTTGATGTTCAGCAGTCATCATCTGTCACCACGGAAATCTTTTACATAGAAAATAACCTTTAAAGGAACATTAAGATTAAAAAAGATTAAAATTACTTTAAAAATTTGCTGCCAACAGTGGTCCTGTGATCAGAAACTGACCACTGATGAAGGACTAGAGGATGGCAAATAACGCATGGTAACGGATGGGCCATAGGGTCTAACTGTTAACCATACAAATAATGCATGGTAACAAATGGGCCATAGGGTCTAACTGTAAACTATACCAATACAAATATACAAAACTGTGGCACCACAAAAGGTAAACTGTTTCTTTTTTACTCTTTGTTTTTCACCAGTTTACAAGTACAGTAGGTTGGTAGCTTAAATGCACTCAACTTCTTTTCATTCCAAGACAAACAAACAAAAATAAAGATTCACAATTTTCATAGTAATGTTTTTCAAATGTCGTGAGTGATTGAACTAGACATGACACCAGTGTGCATCATCCGTCACTGATAACAGCTATGACGTAATATTTTGAAAGAAGTTTTAGTGTTAATTACTGTAGACTGACGTTGTCTTTTCAAATGCTGTTAAGTTCCTCAAGCAAGGCAGGTAACTGTCTAGATAAAAACAGAATGAGTTAAAAGTTTATATGTTCAAGAAATATTCATCAACCAGATCATTAAAAATGACATGCATCATCGCACAGTCTGAGAAAGTGCACACACACACACACACACACACACACACACACACACACACACACACACACACACACACACACACACACACACAAACACACACAGACAGGTTAATACCGTGGATCATGGATCACAGCAGAGGTCTGAAAGAAGTTCATTGGCCTGTCCTCATCTCCTGCTTCACTGTGTAGTTTGCTGCCAGTTCTTTCAACAACAACATGAGAGCAAGGCTGTGCTGTGTCAGCCAATAGAGACATTTACACCTGGGTGTGTCACTGCAGGAACACCAGCCCCTATCAGATTGAACACACTGTCCAGACATTTAGTGTAACAGGAAAAGTACCACCCTTCCCTCTGTGGTCTAGATTTTATTTAGACATCAGTGTAGTCTTTTTGTTATAACTCCAGCACCGTATACAGTGGGGAACTACCTCTTAGGCTCTTGCTTTCTGATAGGATTTTCTGAGATTGGATGCATGGAACACTATGTACTGTGTAATCAGGCAGTCCAGTTTAAATGAAATCAGAGACCAAGACCAGAATATTCTTTATACAGTATAGAGACCACAGAGAACATTAATACATTCTGTAAATTTTCAGCCAATGAGAAAAAGTCTCATATTAAAATGCCCTGAAATACCTTATCTGAAGCTTGCTGCATATCCCAAACACACCATTTATAAGAAATCAACCAAATTATTGTAAATGTTAAAGATGTATGAAAGTATAGGGATTTTCTCTACAATCCAATTATAAGAAAACATGTGCCATTAGAAAAGAGAGAGGAAAGTACAGCTAACACGTTAAAGAGAGAGTACAAATCAGAAAAAGATTAATAGAAAAGAAAAAGAGAAAATCATTGCTTAACAAAATAAATCCATGGTTATATAGCTGTCCAAGGACCCTCTTCTCCACAGTTGATGTCCAACCCTCACACTCAGACTCCCAGACTGACCAAGGTCTCTTTGATTCAAGCAGACCTACACAAACATAAAATAAGCAGACTGATAAGAAGAGAAAGAGAGCAAGTGTCTCTAGGCAACCACAGCATTAGAGGTCAGTGTGGTCAGTGTGTCTTCAAGGATGAGAACTCTTTACCACTCTGACACTTGGAAGGCACGTTCCTAAAACAAGAAAGGGTAAACGTCATTCTGCACACTGAAACTTAAAAATCAAATTGAATGTATCTAAAGTATACCTCAAGTGATACAACAGCTATTGATTAGTAAATACAGGATATGTTATCATATAATATGGATTAATAAAAAAAAAAGAATGAGAGACAAAAGCACACCAGAAGAATAGTCTTCATTAAGCAAAGAATCACAATAATGTTAGGAAACGGTGTAGAGCTGAAATCAGTCCCTTCACCTAGATATACTTATTTTCAATCAGCAATATGCTGATTATTCTGAAAATCCACTCTCTCCTTACTGGAAAACAAATGCATTCAGTTTGTCTATAAAATGTTTTGCAAAAGTATACCTTGATCACAGATATAATCAGAGTTCAGTTCATTTCAGTAACACAAGTCAGTTTGAAGAATAAAGTTAAAAAAAATTAGGAGATGTCAGGGAGTTAGTTAATTCATTTTAATTCATTCACTTTATTGATAGAGAGCTATCAGTATAACTAAGCTGTGAACCTCAATGACAAATTGCTTACAGTCAGCCAGAAATAAATACTGGTCTATTTAGTTCAGAAGTGTTTATTATTTTTTTTCTTTTCTCTCTATCTCAACAGCCAATTCCTGTGCCTGGTTCTCTTGACCCAGAAATGTGCCAGATCCACACAATAAGTGATTTACTTTGGAGGCTTTCAGTGTGCTGACCTCGTTATACCATTCTTCAGTTAAGAAGTCCAGTTTCAGTTTCTCCCCGATACGTCTTACTCTCATCTTCGTATCAGCGACACAGAAGAAAGAGACATCACTTTTTGTGATGCCATGCCACAATCGATTGCCTTTGTTGCCACAAGGCCAAGCGATGGCTTGCAGCAGACAAGGTTCTTTATTTCATAGACATGCGTGCACGTGCACACACACAAACATTCTCTCTTTGTCAGACACAAACCATGAGTAATGTTTGAAAGGACTATGAACCTCTTTCTACATACCCTTTAGACACACACACACACACACACACAAACAAACACACATTTAACGTAGTGTGTGCTATTCATCAGAGTCTAAAGCCTTGAAGATGGCAGCTCTATCACAGGTCACCAGTATGTTGGACACTGAAAGCCAGAGAGTGTTTTTATAAGAGGGCAAGTTCAACTCCGTCAAGAGACCAGATAAGTCATAGCCTGCACCATGATGGAGGCTGCTGAATCGTTTAGTGAACTGAAGATGTCGCCATAGCGATAAAGACAACATACTAGGGCACGATATGGGAAGTTAAAGGTCAACCTCTAACCCATGACATAAAAAGGGTCAGGAGTCAAGGCAACTGTTTTTTTTTTTTTATACACTCACAAAGCCACAAAATATTTGCTACCTCTATTAGGAGTGGACACAAAACTATTTACTCAGTCAGATGCACACATTTCTTTCTTGATTTTTTACACGTTCATATTAGCAGGGCCTCTCTAAATAGTGTTTTTTTTATTTCACTGATTACGTCTGGGTACTTTAAACTCATTGCTGAATCATACTTATGCTCATACTTCACGCTTGAATGTGCAATAACAAAGCATTATTAAGTAGGTGCTGACACATGGCTGTATCATACTGACACAACATTCCATAACTGTAGGAATAAGTTGTTGCTACTGACATGGGAAATGTGAAATGAGGACTATAAACATGTAGCTTTGGGTTGGAGTGAAACCGCAGGGACTCCAGAGCTTTACAATGGTAAGTACAAAATTAACTCAACTTCACCCCGCCCCCCCCAGCCCCCTCCCCACACCTTTTCACTTTGTGATTTAGTTTGATCATTGTCCTCTCTTTTCTTTGGCACCGGTGGAGCGTGAGAATGCATTGTGCTAACGGAGGAATACATTTTAATAATGCGGTGGCCATGATGAATTGCTTTAATCACAGGACGGACCGGTCGGGAACGCCGGACTTGGTCATAAGTTTCGACACACGGAAGCACATGAGAGAATTGTCACAGTAAGCCTCATTGAGCACCTTAATGCGAATCTTTTACGCCAGGTTTGGCTAGATTAAAGAGATCCAGGAGGCTAACCCGGTTTCATGAGGCAGCGACAAGGTCTGGACCAGCAAGGTTTTGAGAGCCATTGCCACAGATGGTACAGCAGATGGACAAAGAATAATGGTTCAGGTCACATTTGGTGTAGAAGTATGATGAGTTTGCATCATTTCATGCACTGGACAGTCTGTGATATAGTGA
Source organism: Chanos chanos (assembly GCF_902362185.1). NCBI lineage: Eukaryota > Metazoa > Chordata > Actinopteri > Gonorynchiformes > Chanidae > Chanos > Chanos chanos. The sequence goes on along the minus strand of NC_044495.1, from coordinate 31,488,914 downwards.
CTCATTAGTCCGGAGGCGGGGGGGGGGGGTCGCTTTGTAGATGAAATAAGGGATATTACTGCACTGATAACTCTTTGAAAAGTTCAAGGACTGGCTTCACTCATGTTTTACCTCCACGGAAATGACAACACACAAGGATTACTTTCAGATACAAAGTTAATTGCCAAAATATTCTTAAATAAATAAGTAGAGTAAGATGACTAAAAAGGCAGTGTTTAAACTAATAATATGGTTACAAATTCAGTGTCCATTATTGGATTTAATTTTCTAATGACCTAACTTCTTAAGCTAAATAAATGAGCAAATAAATAAAAACAAATGGCAAATATTTGTGAATCATATTCTCAGAGTAACTCAGAGATTCTCGGAATGGTGGCTGCAGTGGAGATGGGGAAGAAATAGGCTGTTTGCCATTGGGAGAAAGATACTGTGTGTGTGTGTGTGTGTATGTGTGTAAGAGATAGAGAGCAAGAGACATCTGTTATGTAATCTGAAGCAGTCTCATCGTTTGGAGGGTGAGAGAGATGTGGGAAGTGAAATGTGGCAGAACAAGCGGTCACTCAGTGGACCATGAGGCAGCCAACCAACCTTGCTGACACAGTGTCTCATTCCAGACCTCTGTACAACATGAACTGATTACCGCATGCACCCAGCCTCTTACAGGAATTACAGGCATTGCGTTTTGACATTTGTGTCACGAGAAACATGTCAGGCTTCTTTTTAATTTCAGCATAATTAAAGAGGTAATAATAAGTAATAAGCAAGTGTACGCTTCACAACGGCCCGAGTCATATCGCTTGCATTTCTCTTTTGAAACTGAAACACAAAATTCCCCGTTGTGATTCATTGCCACGTCTTTATTAGTTTCAGGCTGGGTAACTGCAATACTTACTTTTCTGGATGCCTGTTTAAAGTTTCTAAACAGACTTCAGTTAGTTCCAAATGCAGCTGTGAGACTTGTCACTGAAACCCGATTATTTGAATACATTAGCTCTGCTCCGTCCTCTCTACTTTACTCTCTACTTCAGCGATTATGACTTCCTGTTGTTCGCTTCCAAAGCTCTGCCTGGACTTGGTTCCTATTATTTCAGTGATCTCTCAGGACTTTGTGATACTTCTGTAGTATCTGCCTTGTTCATAATGTGTATGTTTCGTCTGGCAGTTTTTATACTTTTCCATAGGAGAAGAAGCTATAGGAGAGAGTAAAGCATTCTCTTACAGAGATGACTGAGACCGAGACCAACTCTCTATTGAAAGTTTCTTTACTCGTTTAGTTAACCGTTTTATATATGGAGGTTACAGTTAACCCTATTGTCACAGGACACAGGAGGAGAGCAGAATGGGGACTAGTAACATGGAGGTTACTAGTCCCCATTCTGCTCTCCTCCTGTGTCCTGTGACAATAGGGTTAACTGGATAGGAATTTTACAGCTCAGGCATATATATATATATATATATATATATGTTGGCTTCCATCTGCTGATTTTTGGTAAACATATTGGAATTGGAAGAGAAATGTTTGTCTTCAGGGATTTTATTTATTTAGTTAGTTAGTTAGTGGAAGTAGTTGGAGATCTGCCGTGTAAATGAAGACTGTTATCAAGATTACAAACAGGCAAACAAACAAACAAACAAACAAAGAAGCAGACAGTAAATAAATAAATAAATGAACTTTCAGTTTCACATAGTTCAACACATATCAGAGGTCAGCACACCATTATAAATTTGCTGGCTAAAGTGACAAAAGCGAGTGAGGAGAGATATATTCCATTATCAGCATTATATCAGCACTTTCAGAGCTGCAAGGTAGGAAGGGAGAGACATTTTTAGACACTATTGATTTGTATAATGCACAAAGAAAGTGCCATTTATTACAAAACGCTCACATTTTTATAAAAGGGGCCATTTTATGGACAATGAACATTAATCACACTCTCTTGGCAGTTTTTTCCTGTTTAAAGAAAAGAAAGTTCAGCACTGAAAATAACCACTTTTTTAATCTAGTTTAGTTGAGGTTACAGTTACATAAGTTTGAACTGAACATTTCTGCCTATTTAACTATTCAGTTGAAGTAGCAGAGCACAGATTAAAAATGCTTACAGAGGTCAAATACAGATCTCCCAGACATCCCAGTGTCCTTAGAGAAAGCACGGCCCTTTATTCATCACTTGTCTAGCAAGTTTTATTTTATGTTTTAATGATGCTGCTTACTGGACAGATTTGGGAGGGAGAGAGAGAAAGGGTATTGTGTAGGGATATTATATATTGTATTGTCAGTCAAAATTTGTATTTCTCTTTATAGCATTTTGTCAGAGAAAGCTTCATGGAGCTGTCAGCTTTTTTTTTCTTTTTTAATTGTAGGAAAACAAGTCAAAGCAATAAACTCTCAAATACATTAATTATTGAGTTACTGTAAAATAAATAATGCAAGTCAATTTCACCATTTGGGTGTGGGTGGTAGGTTAAATTATTTATGATTAAATATTTGTAAGTGTAATAGGAAGGAAGTCGAAACGTTTTGGAGGACAGAGTGAGAAAAAAAAAGAAACCTGTGCTATTAAGAGATTTAACTTCTCCCTCTCTGTCTGTCTGTTTGTCTGTCTGTCTTTTTCTCTCTCGCTCTTGCTCTCTCTCTCTCTCTTTGTCAGACACCAACCATGAGTGATGTTTGGAAGGACTATGAACCTCTTTCTACACACACACACACACACACACACACACACACACACACGCACGCACGCACGCACATACACACACACACACACACACACACACACACACACACACACACACACATGCATCCCACTGGGAAAATAAATCTATTCACATTTCAACGAAATGATTGAGGGGTTACTGGCATGGGCTTTCAATTCTGAGTTATAAAGGTGCCTAGATTATTGCAAAGGCTGTGCAATCAAACTAGCTCCCTGTTCTTTCAAAACAAAATTACCCTGCAAGGGGTGATGAGTGTCTAATAGAATAAATGTCAATCAGAGGCCAATACCTTCTCCCTCTCTCTGCTTTGTGTGTATGTATGTGCGTTAAATAATTGAGGTAGCCTGAGAGCATAAGAAACTATGTCCTTGCTCAAACTTTTTTTTTTTTTTTTTAAGACTGATTGACTATACTGCCATACTCAGAAGTGTTCTGTGTTTCATAACCATTTAAACCACTCTGCTCTGTGTTTAAATAATCATAAAAAATGTTATTTTTATGCACAATTGTATTGTATGTAGTGCATATGGATGTAACCACTGGTAAAAAGACTGCATTCCAGTGGACATCAATTCATTATTTACAATGGAAAAAAAAAAAAAAAGAATCACCCGGTCAGCTGCAAATTAATATGTCATTACACACATATCTCTGACTGTCCTTTCCTTTAACGTAAAACATCATGAACACGTTATCAGTATGAGCTGGCATGAGTGTGAACATCCGATTCAGTGTCATGGGTGAGTCAAATGAGTGTATCAAGTGAGGTCAGTGACTACACTTCCCTTAAATTATATAGAGTGTTCAACTATTAATGATGCAAATACATAGTTCTCTCTCCTTCTTCTTCTTCTTCCTCTTGTTCACATCCGTAAATATTCTGAAGCAGAGCATGAAATGAAGAATAATAAACTCTGAAAATGGCCTGCATAAAATAGGAATAATTCAAGAACATGTATGCGTTCTGCTCTAAAAATTGATGACCTGAAAAGTACATTTACCTGATCTCTGCGTTCCCATCTGTCACATAGACTGACAACAACATCATTGCATCTGATAATAAATGACTGCAGCTCCATCTGCAGAAAAAACGAAACAAAACAAAAATACAGTATAAAACTGCACACGATGGTGAGTGTATAAAATAATGTCCCATACCATTACCAAACAATGTGACTAAATGGGACGTACTCCGCCCATACTCTGTTGGAGTACAGGTTCTCTCTGTATAGCCTATCATTACCTCATATGAAGGCTTCGAAATGCAATTTATTAGTTGAGTCATTCAGTGCTCAAGGCCATGAAATGGTGTATGTGTGAATCTTTTGCTCTAGAAAATTCTATGAACTTACCCCAGGTTCATAATGGCACCCCAATGTGTGTGTGTGTGCGTGTGTGTGTGTGTGTGTGTGTGTGTGTGTGTGTGTGTGCGCGTGGGCATGCATGTGTAAAAATGTAAGTGTATTTCCTTTTAATACACCATTTTCACTCATTTTATAGTTTTGTGTATCTTATTTATCTATATGCTTTTTTAAATTGACACGCTGGATGTAAGATAAGCTCAAATGTTAACATACATGTATTTCCAAAGACCTATTAAGTCCTTTGCCATACCTACCTCATTTTTTTATTTGATGGATAGCCAGCAAAAACGTGGGCGAGCATTGCACAATCAGGATGTCCTCTTAGCTGAGAAAGCAAATGAATCATTCTGATTTCCGTGAACCGTCATGGTTTCGTTTTACCAGCATCAATGTTTAGTTTAATAATGTTGTCCTCCAGATCGATCCTCACACCCACCCACCCATGCAAACGTGTCCCATAAAACATGCAGGGCAGGTGCATTTCACCGTGCAGTCGGGAGCAGGAGAGAGGTCAACTTCACTCCAATCTTGCGTGTGGAAGGTGGAGCATGGATATGTGTGTCTATTGATTCAAAAATATGGATTTGGATTCAAGCTCCTTCAACGTTTCACACAATTACAACAGTCGTTGATGAAAAGTCCCATTTGGATGTCTCCACAGGGGATCCAGATGGAGTACTCACTACTCATGCCTGGATATTCATATTTCCACAGAAAAATGTGTCAAATTTTATCAAATTATTTGTTTTTTTTGTTTTACAGAAATAAAGACTATGGTTGGACATGGCCACACATGCCATTCCTTTTTGTGAAAAGTAGTGTGTGTGTGTGTGTGTGTGTGTGTTTGTGTGTGTGCGTGTGTGTGTGTGCGATCGTGTGTGTGTGTGTGTGTGCGTGTGTGTGTGTGCAATCGTGTGTGTGTGTGTGTGCTGTATGCATGTTTTATACATAGCTCAGTCCGCAAGGAAACTGAGGCTGCCAGAGCAGAAAGGTCGCGCTCTCGCCTGAAGCCGTTCATCACCCTCACTGAAAAGGTTGCACCGTGTTTTTTTTTTTTTCCCCTGTGCCAAAACAACTCGCCCGCCTCACACCTCCGGAGACAGCTCACACAAACCTCCTCGCTGAGATCTCACGACATCTCTCACCTCTTCAGGCATCAGCCTCACAGTTTCTGAAATCAAACCAACTCTCTTTCTCTCTTCAACCTTGAGGAGGTGGAGGAAGCAAAACCTGATAGCTTGTCTGGACCTTGTGACATGTCCAATCAGTCAGTATGGAGAGAAGAACAAAGACACATGCAAAGCTACGGCAGCACTATTCACAGCGTTTGCCCCTGTTCTCTCCTAAATGACTTTGATCAACAAGTTAACTTACACCTTGAGCCAAAGAGGTCAGCTTATTAGTTAAATGAGATATTTTTTTTAAGTCACAGAATGTGTGCTCTGCAAGGACTGTTGTGAACAGCTCTTTGCTGAAGTAAACTTCTGTCCAATCCTCTTTTCCCCAAACTGTAGGTGATATCCAGAAAGCAAGAGAGAGACAGGAGGGGGGGGGGGGGGGGGGGGCTTCCACAGCTACCCTCCAGAGAGCATAGTAAGGAATCAGGGAGGAAGGTGGGCCCTGCTGAGTTGACTGTGCTTTAGGCTTTGCCTCCCAGTCCTCTGCCCCCTCAACACAGAAGGAATCAGCTCTGCCATCCTATCGGCCCACATGCACACACGCATGTAAAGAAAGACTAAGCGAAACCATGGAGAGACCACAAACTGTTCACAGTGGGACCTCATTGGTACACTCAGTAACATGCCATCTGTTCATTGGAGGAAGCAGTTTACATCAAGAACAGGTCTTCAAGTAAAACTGAAAATTTTGCCAGTAACAGTGTGGACGCAGTGATCTCACGGGTATATCTTTCTGCTGCATAGACAACTGAATATAAAACATTCATGGGTTGTTCCTCTTTAGTTTTTTAATATCACTGGAAAAGTTTAGTTTCATTGTACAGACATTGTAAGAATATGTGTTCACATGCAAGTCGATGAACATCACCATGTTTTCATATGTGCCGAGCAAAATTAGACTTTTTCTCTCAACTGTCTGTGGATGGAGAGGTGTTGAATGAATGGAGTTCTTTCTGAATGAATGAATCCACCGTCCTGTAAACTGCAAGTGGAAAATCTAGACTGTTTTAGCCTGCATAGAAAGCTAATTTGGTTTGAAACCTATAATGAATAGAGTCCTGACTGAAGAAAGTACATATCATCTTTCACATATGGCTATTGCCATTTCATTCAGTTTAGCTCTAAATCATTAGAGCTAGAATCCTGTGATGTCATTCAGTGTGATCAGTGACCTGTGAACCACAGTGAGTCACAAGTGATGAAAGACAGAGGAGTTCACGGATGGGAACCTCTGATTGGGTGAGGTAACTCTCATGTCATCAGATGAGTGATGCTTTGTTGCCACCATCGACTAATCCAAAGGGTCTGGTCCTTTGACTGGTATCAAATTTTAAATCGGGGAAAACAGAAAGTCTAAAAAAAAATAAAAAAATAAAAAAAAATTGAGAGATGAAAAGGTTAATAATCGATCTCTCCCCTTCCTTTTCTCCCTCTCCCTCTTTCCTCCTTGCAGGTGTTGATGGGGCGCGAGGCTCTGGTGGCTTATGTATTTATAAGATCTGGGTCATAGGACCCATACAGGATTCATTTAAAACTATGACGAGTGAACCCTCCTCTTGGCAGCCAGGCCCTGTGATTTACTATGGGGGCGGGGGCCAAGCCAGGCTCCTACTTAATCATAATTATTTCCTGAGCCTTGACTCCCCTTCCCCGCTCTGCGTTGTCAGCAAGCTTTCCTCTGATGGAGGAAGGTAGACCAGGCAGGGTGGGATTTGTGCAGGAATTGCTCAGTTCATGGGAAATGCATGCCGCTTTTTGGACATTTGTTTCTTGTTCTCACCATTTACTGTGCCTTTATGACAAGTTTTTTTTTTTTTTTTTTTGCTGTGATCTGTGACAGACAAGTGTCTTGAACATGGGAGGGAACTGTCGTCCAGGTACAGTGACGGTAAAGAGCAGTGTCAATATTCTAAGCCCTTGCTGCTTTGTCATGTTTCACCTCTTGCCTTGAGTGTTCAAACTCCACTGTCTGATTGAGCATGACAGCAACATGACAACACTTCTGTACTGACGACAGTGAGGAGAATGCTATTTCTTATGGTGTCAAACACTTGCTTACGTGTTCAGGTGTTAGCGGAAGGCCACGATGTCACCGTCTTTATTTTCTTGTACCGGAACTGATTTGCGTGAAGCACTTTTGTGCTTCTCTCTCCAGGTGTTGATGGAATTACCACGCCGCGGGCCATTCAGGCGGAACACAATCCTGATTCCACACCAGTCTGAGAGGCTCCACAGCCACAGAACTGTACATGAACCTGAGTTGGTGCCATTGAAGAAATACCCTCAGTACTAAATGGGTGTATGAAGCTGTTATATTCAGCTCACAGACATTTGGACAGTGGAGATCTCGTCTTGGTGAAGCGAGTATGTGAATTCATAGGGGCATAGCTGTTTAATTCAGAAAGCTGTTGCGAAGGCCAGCCATCACCCTTACCTAAACAGCATTTACCATCTTCTCTCCTGTTTTGAAGTATTGTGCCCAATTTCCCTTTTGGTGCCAAATGAATAAAAAAGTAATGACTTCCAAATATGAGACGCTGCTTTGTAATTCACCTAACATTTTGCATTTCTCTTTCCTTACACCAGAAATACTTATTCAGATTGTCCTTATTACCTGCCACACAGTGAAAAACAGTCAGGGTCACCGGTCACAAAATGAGTCGAAAAACTCTGTTGAAGCACTGCTCCCCCCCCCCCCCCCCCCCCCCCCCCCCCCCAGCCTATTCTCTTCTTTTTTTCTTTGTTTTTTTTGAGCAAGCTACCACACAAGCCTGTTTTTGCACATCAAGAAACTTCACAAATATTGCAGCTTTCAGAGAATGTTTTTTTCATCTCCTTCTCACACTTATTCATTATCTGTTTGTTTCTCCCTTTAGTTTGTGAGCAATGATGGTGGGAGAATACGACTCTGAGGAAGGTCTTTGAGTCACAGGCGTTTTGAGGAGCTCTTGTCACTGCAGCCACCCACAGTTTAGTGTCGGCGCAGTCCTCAAAGAGTAAAAGCGGCTCACCAGCCTTTGTAGTGCCTCTTTGTTATTAACAGAAAAATTGTTTTTCTTTTCTTTTTTTTTTTTTTTTTATTTTGCTTTTCTCTCTCTCCCTCTCTAATAGTCTGAGGGGCTTCATTCCTTTTCATCCCATTTGAAATTAGACAAACATGGTCTCTCCCTCCTCCTTTCTCTTTTTTTTCTCCCACACTTTCATAAAGAATCATTTTAGTGAAAAACAAAGGCAAAAGACAAAAACAGGGGAAAAAAAGGGGGGGAAAGCGAGTGGCAAACAATTAGAAGGAATAGTAGAAAGAATAGCTGAGAGGAAATGGGTCCCCATGCAAGTTTTCAAACCTTTTTTGAATTGTTGACCTCTGTGTTGTTTTGCTCTCCTTCATTCCTCTCTGCCTTCTTTCCATGAAGTACCCCTCCCTCCTTTCCATCCCCACTTTTTTGCTACTCTCTCTTTTTGTGGAGAATGTTATTAATTGGCCAGGTGTTGTGGAACGGATGACTCTCTGCCAATTAAAGGCCTCCCAATCCATCGCTTGCCTGGGTTAAGTAGGTCAAGCTGGCCCTGTCCAATTAGAGGAACCACCGCAAGAGAGACAACAACCAGGTCAACCTGCTCTTTTCTTTCACTTGTTTTTTTTTTTTTTCCTCGTCTTCTCTGTATATACTGATCTACTGTATGAGTGCAAGTATCGGGAGGGGAGAAAAGACTCAAAGGTCACTGTAACCTCAAATGAAAGAGGGCATGTTTTCTAGGTTATTGCCAATAAAAAAGAAACGCACCCTTGGGATGGGTGAGTGTGACTTAAAGAGATAGAAAGTACGAAAAGACTGTCAAGTTTACAGGAATATACATATTTATAGATGCATGTAGCCCATATTCCTCACCTTAGCTGTCTGTCTACATATGGGCAAGACAAATGCATGACTGTTACGGAGTTTCATGCTCTACTGTATGTGTGTTGACTGGGCCCTCTGTGTTTCATGTTCTCATGTATAACATCTAACTGCAGAGTCTTAGAGTTTTCCCTCTCAAACATTTTAGGTAGGAGTTCTCTCAGTTAGAAGATTCTGTTGGAGAAGAGATATATTTCAGGGTCTTTTAAAAACTTCATAAAATTTGAGGTATGAATACTATAGACTGTAAACCTGTCTAACCTTATGCTGATCAACTCCTGAACTAGCATAATAGGTCCCAACTAAGGCATCTTGGGATTGAATGCTACCTGTCTATATCCAAATCATTATGGAAATCCAAGATAAAGGATTAACTGACTTTTATAGTTTATAATTTGAAGTTGATGTCACGTTTCTCGAAAGGGACAGGATGCATTTGCAGATCAAACTTTCTCTTTATTTGAAGAAACAAGAATCTTACTTACAGACTCGAGAACAGAACCTTAGCAAAACAAGAACGTAAACGTGACCTGGAGGCAATATCCAAAACACACAATGCCAACAAAAGGAAACAGAGGAAACCTAGGAGTACTTATATCAAACTAAACGAGATATCACTAACTAACACAGGTGGGAGTAATGATTGAACAAAGACTAGATAGGAACAAACCAAAAACCTGACAGGACGGGGGGGACAAGAGAAAACAGAACCCAAACCCAAACACTAGAGGGAGAGCAGAGGGACCAGGAGAACAGAGGGACCAGGGCGTGACAGTTGAAGAAAGAGAATAAGACCTTTGATGTAATAAGATTATTGAGCAAACTGTAGAGGTTTTTTTTAGAGGATTTTTTTTAGGAGACCTGATGAGTACTCCACATTAACAGCTTTCGAGCCAATGACTGTTCATTTACATTCTTTCATTTGAATTAAACTGCTGCTAGATGTCACACCTCTGTGAAAGTACCTAAGGGCGAAATAGCTCTCTCCAGATTCATGCCTTGCACCTTTGGGTTACTGAGCTGTTTCAGCTACTTCTACCACCACAATCTTTACATGAACCCATATGCAAAACAGGGAAATTTTAAATAATATGTCTGTGCCGTGCACATGAAGAGTAATATATATGTACACACATGTGAACGAGAATAACATTATAATGATATTTTAGCGTGTCTTTGCTGAACTAACCCATCAATCACATGATCTGAGGCACCTCACGTTGTCACAATCATAGTGTAAGCTTGATTTACATGTTATAATGCGAACCAATATGTACCATCAACCTGAAACATTTCTAAGAAAGTGAAATACAATACAGAGGAGAAGGGCTTCCATAATAATTATCACCTCCTTCCTTCTCATTAGCCATTAAGTTCTTATTTGCACTGTTGTTGTTCCTGTGGGTTTGGTTTCTTTTTTGCAATAGGATTTTTGGGCCTGTCACTTATGTGCTGATTAGTAGGACCTGCAGGAGGTGGCGGAGTGTGGGCTGCAAATAAAGTGACGTCCTCTTGTGTTCACAGTTGATCACCAACTTATCTTGTTGAGGATCACTCCCCTGTGGAGTAAGACATCACTTGGCATGCCTGAAATGGCTTGCTGAGAAGACACTCAGGTGATTACAGCTGTTTTTATCACTTTTTTTCTTCTCATCCCCCCTGCATTTCCCGCTAATGAGGGAGCAGACTAATTAAATTAGCCTCAGTGCTACAATGCTAATCCACTCTCAGAGATAGTGCTCCTCTAAGCTATCGGCGGGAAAACAACAGCAAAAATCCCTTACTTTTTATGGTGATATAGCTTTTTTTTTTTTTCTCAATTAGAGTGTGTATGCATTCATTATATGTGCTAACATGTGGCTCCAAAGATTTGCAAGGATCAGCAGGAGCCCTCTGTCATATTCCCACCAGATCGAGCTGTTTGAAATGTATTAACAAGAAATCTATTTTAAGGACGATTATTGTCAAAAGAATTCACACACTCAGGCAGCGCATATTTTCTTTACCTCACTCTCTACTCACAATAACATGCACACACCAACCAAGGACAGAATACTCACCAAGAACAGGCCACATACTTAGGTCAGACTACTCATCCAAGGACAGACAATCATTAATAATACCTTTATATCTCTTGGTTTCCTATCAAAAATTTTCTGCTATTTCATTTGAATCACACAGTTGCTATCCGTAATGAAATAAAATTGATCATAACTTCGGTTTTTGCCCTCAGATGGTGAAGCCATCATAAATTGAACACAAAATAATCATTTCACTATGTTAATCGCAAATTCAATTAGAGGCATAAATAGTTTTCAAGCTCTTCTTCTTCTTCTTCTTTATTATTATTTTATTATTATTATTATTATTATTATTATTATTATTATTATTATTATTACTAATATTATTATTATTATTGTTGCTGTTGTTGTTATCGTCTTATGAATTTGTTCTGTACACTTTTTTTATGCAAAAAAAGAAAATGTTATCTGCAGACTTTACCATATATTACATGCATTTCCACTCTCATTTCATGAAAAATAAAGAAAAGCTGAAAAAAAGTTTGATGATGCCTTAAAAGGAAAAAGATTGAGGATGACAGAGCTGGATAGATAGATAGATAGATAGATAGAGAGAGAGAGAGAGAGAGAGAGAGAGAGATTTGCTAGATTGCTAGACAACATAGAGTAGACTCATTCTCTTTCAGCCAGCACAATGGCTTTGAGTCAGTTGAGATGGCTTTGCCATTTCTCATGAGAGAGTTCCAGATAGTTCGTGTTGCCTGTCAACTAATCGCTTCATCATTAATCAAGTCCTCCTTCTCCTCGACCACAGAGGTCACGCCGGATGTCAACCCTGGAGCTTAGGTTGCTGGTAGAATTTTTCTTTCTCTTCCCCTTTCATTAGGTTCAACATGATTAGAGCTAGCGGAATCCCCATTGTCTGCTGACAGAGATAGAAAAAGAATACCTTAACCTGGGGCACATGGTGGACTCTGTTCAGTACAAACCTTTTTTAGTTTCTCATAACAAACTCATAAAAGCATGTCATGCGGCTTCAAAGATGCTGCCAGTGCTCCAAGGAGCCAATGAGCAAAGGGGACTAAACTTTCTTTCCTCCTCTATTCCCGCATGTTTTTATATCTTCTAGGACATAATTAGCAGACTTATTGTGCGTTGCTTTGTTGCAGTAGCGTCCGGCACCGTTCCTTTTGTCACAGAGTCGGGGAACGTCTCTATATATATCTGTAACAAAAAAGGACCTCCAGCCCTCCAGTGTGTGAAAGAGCTTCTGCTCTTTCCATGTCTCCTGAAACCTTACCACACTAAGAGTGAGTGTCTGAAGAGCTTTTGAGACTATTTACGATTGTACACTAAAGAAAAGAAGTAGAAGATAGCTGAATGTTTTTTTTTCTTTTTTCTTTTTTTTTTGTTTTTTTTGTTTTTTGTTTGCCTTACTCAGGTATTACTGACCCAAGAAGTGAAAGAAAAGAAGAAAACCAAAGCTTGTGATTTGGAACAGAACAATCAAAACAGAACGTTTTACCATGAAAAACGTGGGCCAAGTCTTAGAGGATTTACTATTTACAGTATCGTGACTGTTAAGGGAAAACATGATTTAGGGTTAAAATTGTGCCTTGCACTGGCAAGACAAACTTTTTTTCATGATTCTGTCTCATTATTTCATTTGTGCTCCTTCTCTGTTCTGCTCAAGGTGCTGTGACACTCTAGCATCACGCACCACCTGATGAGCTGTTTAAGCCTCACACATAAAAACTGAAGTGGCTATGTGTGTTCACGAGTAACTGGGCTTTCAAAATTTGGGAGAAAATGGAAATAAAATTCTAAAATGAGTTATTTAAAATTATCATGTTTTATACTGATTCTGTTCATAAGTATTTTGTATGTATATAGGTGAGGTCCGACTACATAACACATTTCTATATTGTGAACAATTTTTTAAATTTTTGAATAGGAATGTAGGAAGGGCAATCCAATAGACCAAGCATTTCACTACTAAGAGTCATAGACATGACCTTACAAAAAACAACTGAGTTCGCCCTCCTTAAGACTAGCGTCTGGGTGCCAAGATGTAACTTTCATCTGTGATTCTGTGGAGAGTGAGCAATAACAATATGGCGTTGGTAGAAGACCTTGCATATAATTGCATCATTGTACAGTAAACAGACCCAGAGGAGAGAAACAAGGCATCATGGGAAGGCTTTTAGTCATTTCAAGTGCCGTGGTGATGATAACTTGTACCTCACCAGCTCCTTTCCTTAGCTGTCCTCATGTCTTCATTTTGCATGAGTCTTAAATCATGTTTTTATGTCCCTTTTTTTTCTTTCTTTCTGTTTCTCTTTTTGTTTTATGTTTGTTCTCATCTTGTTTGGGAATAAGCTCTCCAGACAATTGCCTGAGACCTCTCTCAGACTGTGCTATCTGCTTTTCTGAAGTACCCAAGGCCAATCTTTATAATCATAAGCTCAGTTGCTCTTCGCTCCTCTCTCTCTCTCTCTCTCTCTCTCTCTCTCTCTCTCTCTTTCTCTTTCTCTCTCTCTTGCTCACTGTCCTTTCTTTCCTCTTCCTGATGGAAAAAGCTTTGCATTCACAAAAACAGAGCTTGAGCACCCCACCACCTCCACCACTACACTGCCACCCACCCAATACCCACATTAATCCGAGCTCAGGTCTCAGTTTGCAGACACAATGGGATTCAGAGAATTGGACTTGAGATAATTGTGTTACTATCCCATTTTGGCTGTAATGGAATCTCTCATCGGCGACAACGAGAGCGGCTTATGCGGTCCTGAATGGCGCCTTTGCCGATGGCTTGCTCAGAAACGAATCCTTGCACATGCACCCCATTTCGGAGATTGTCCTAGCTGTGCTTTTTGATTACTTTGTGTGCTGGTGTCTGTTCAACTCTACCCTCCGCCTCTCTCCCGTTTTCAAACAACAGGTCTTATGCTTTCTCTTATATAACAGGTTACTGGTCATACTTGATCTGGTTGGTCAAAGAATGGTTTGGATGGTAGCGACGGTGACAGAGTTTGGGAAGATGGAAATGGGGTTGGGAGTTTAAAAAGGAGTCGTATTATGGCAGGACAAAATGTTATCCCTTTACTTAAATTTTTAAGAACTATACAGTTGACAAGAGTGGGTCTGGGTGTTCTCTGTGATTGCATCCAGGGATTATCATTTGCAGACCCAATAAGGCATCTAATCTAGGGGCTCACTGACATAGCACCTTAACTACATACTTACCATGAAGATAGAGAACCATAGGCTAGATTGGACGTCCATGAAGGTCCAAGCAAGGTTGTAGGTGATGTGAAGAATCTCTCACTGTGTGAAATTGCTCCGCATTGCTAAAGTTCAGTTTCATTTGCTATATTTTGAGAATCTACTCTAAACCCAAGCCTACCAAGTAAGGTCAACATGCAGTGTGGTTAAGGTAGAATAACCAGGCTTTGTAAGTCAAAAGTTAACACAACTTCTCACTGATTCTAACTTCATATTTCTCCCATATACCATGGACAAACAGAGACTGGCTCCTCTGCACAAGCAGCAGGGGAGCTTCTAGAAGTACAGCTAATTCAATAGTAATTCACAGGTTAAGACTTTAAAATTTGCAGTGAAATATTAAGTAAGGGGCAGCCTTACATGGCAATAACCGTAAAACCTGTGCCTTCAATTAAAGTACAAAACCCCTAACGCTTAAACAGTGTCTCTGATAGGAAGCTGGGCAAAAAAGAAACAAAATAAGCAACAGATAATTATAAAGAAAAATGCAACAAAGTAAAAGGAAAGTAAAAGCTGACAAAGCTTAAGAATACAGGCAGAATTAATCTGATGGCAGAATTAACACAATATATCTCAGACAAAGCCTTCCATTGCTGCTACCACTGATAATTTCATATTACCCCAAAGAGTGTACACTCCCATACATTTACAACTACCACTGAAATATGAATGTAGATGGTTATCTCCTGAAGTAGTGGTGTGCTAAGCCAAATGGTCAATTCCAAATCCAGTTTGATACAACCTGTAAATAACTCTACACAAGGGATAGTGTGTGTTCTCATGTTTGTGTGTGACACAACTGTGATGCTATTTCATGGTTTATCATCACAAACCTTGTTGGTTATCTTCCTTGATGTTCAATCCTATTTGCGTAACAGTAAGAGTAACTAGATGACCAACAGTGCATAAAAGCTGAAATATGACAAAATATGCCTGAATACTTCAAATCACCAAGGGAACGCATTAAAACACTGCATCCCTCCAAGCAAAATTACCACCAAACCAACAGATACCTCTTAGGAAGCCCTGTGAATATCAAAGCTTGCTATTATATTCCATAAGGAACACTGAGACAATGAGGCATAAGCTGTTTGGAAACACGCCCAATGTGCAAACCACCAATAGCATGCAACTACCAAAGAACAAAATAATATTCAAGCCCCTGACACACCCATTTTATACAGGCATCTCCTATTGGCACACCTACTCAACAAGCCAATCCTGAGCCAGAAACCATTAAGAGGTTACATCTGTCAGATATGTGTAATGATGATGATGATGGTGATGATGATGATGATGATGATGATGATAATTACATCCTCAAATGATCCAAGTAGTCTAGGGCCAGTTTTAGAAGTAATCTGGCCATTCAAACAACATTCTGCAATGAATACTATCAGTGACTATAATCTCTCCCTGTGATATGACAACAGTGGTTTGGGTGAAGAGAGTGAGGGTCGTATATTTGAGGATAGCTGCTGTCAAAGTTGAGGAAACATTAGGTCATTGGTTCCTTCAAACTCTTACAAATGATCTGACTAACTCACACCTCAATGTGGCAATGATTTCCAGTCCATAGCTCGGGTGTCCTCAGAAATGCCCATGTATTTGCACTGATTCATTTAGTCATTTGTTGAAAAACAACTGAGGGGATTTGGGGAGCTTTTAGGCATAAAATGATTTGGATAACATTTTGGAAAACAATGCTCAAAGGAGCAGACATATAATAATCAAGAAGAATAGGAATGTGTCACAGTATGAATTTTGGTAACATTAACTTTGACTCTGAGGCTTTTACCTTTAAAATACACTCACTTCTTAATTCACTTGACTGAAATGAGACTACAGCTGCGACACATTTTTTGAACTGCCCTTTGATAATGCCATTGTAGCGGCACTGTACTATACACCAGACTTGACCTTAAAGAGGAGAGGATCTAAGCTTTGAAAAAAAGGCCAGATGAACAGATTAGGGCTTAAGGTTTTTTTTTTTTTCAAGCCTTGGCACATTTACAAAAGCTGCACATGAATTATACTGAACACTTAAAAGGACATTTCAGATCACATGCTCAAGGTTGTCAGTTCTGCAGACTTTTACTCATTTCTGTTTATTAAGAGTCAGTTTCTAAATAAATAATTTGTGCTTTCTACAGATGGTCATTGACACTAAAAATGGAGGAGCCTTTGATGAAAAAGCCTAATTTGAAAATCTCTGTATGGAATAATCAGCAAAGAAAGATTAAATAAGAGCTATCCAAAAACATTCCTTTTGTTAGCAAAATTGCTCTCTTTTTGTTTAAACCCTATTCTTCATTTCTTGTTCCAAGACTCTCTCATATATGTTGTTTTAGGTCAGTGTTTATCTGTTTCCTTCTACCTCTCACCAACGCTGCATATTCTGGGTTTTGCCTTACACGGCAGCACCTGATTCAATTAATCAAAGGCATGATGATCAGTTGTTGAGCTGAATCAGGTGTGCATATGCTGGGCTAGACCAAAAACATTGAGGGCAGGAGAAACATAAAATCAGATAGGAAAACCTCTGCAGAAGGTGTATACAAACCTGCTCAACTGCTCAGTAATTTGTGAGACAGAACACTGAGGGCTGTCAGTCAGAGCTCAGCGGGGACAGGTAATTTTTTGCTACTGACCTCAATATATTTTTTGTCTTATCCTAAATTTCTAATGTCCATTTTTGATAAAGTCTCTGTAAAACTGACTTCAGATCAGAAAGAGAGCACATGGTTTGCTGACTCAGCCATTCCAAGCTCAATATGTAGCTTATGAGTTAAACCTGGTGTACCTGCTCTTGACAAGAACTAATATGAGCAGGACCTAAAGGCACTGGCAAGACCTGAACTAATGTAACTGCTGAGCTGCTCTTGTATGCCAGGCCCATGGAGGGAGTGTCATTCCCTTTGTCAGCCAAAAGGGGTCACTGTGTCACTGTTCATGGAAGTCCGCCACCATGAGAGAGCTTGGAGCTTTTGTGAAGCATTATTCTCTTGGTTTAGAGTCTGAAATGTCCTTTGGGTAATGTACACAGAGATCATTTTCAGAGCAGGAATATATCGCCCTAGTAAATATCTGATTTCAGGAAGAGGAAAATGTGCATGTGGAGATTATTCAAAACAGAAACTCATTTTGCTTTCTTGTAAAAGCCTGGATGAGTGATTGGAGAAGTTTTAAATAGGGGGCATTCAGAGCGGAGCAGTGTGGAGAGAGTTGAGATGCAGAGACCAACAACTGGTTATGGTAGGACCTGCATTTATAAAGATGTTACGTTGTGATTGATTTCAGCTTGTTTGATACAAAACTCTCCCTCTGTCTCTTTCTCCCCATTGTGTTTTCTTTTCCCCCTGATAATCTCTTTCTGATATGTTCACTCTTGTACTTTATGCATCTTCTTTCTCTCTCTCTCTCTCTGGTTCTATCTGGCTTTATCTTTCAGCTGGGGTTTGGGAGGCAGAGAAATGTCATTTAAATGGCCACCATTTTTTCAGCTGAGAAACTCCTTCGCCCTAAAATAATGCTCAGTGACTCATTCACCTTGCCAACCACATACAATCAGACTATAGGCCACTGCAGTCTCAGCCTCAAAATATCATATTCTATGTATAAAGTGCATGAAGCACTAAATTGGAAGTGCACTTGGGTGATTGACTGAGATGCTTTAACCTTAATAAAAGAAACACTGCTCTCAATATGCACTTGATAGGGTAAAAGGCAAATGGCAGTTAAAAAAAAAGAGAGAAAAAAAGGAAAAGAAAAATACAATAAAATACAGGAAATTATGGTCACCAAAATTTTGTCTAGTCCAGAGAAATGGTTGTCTCAAGAGGAATTGGATCAGGCACACAGGAGAGAAAGACAGAGACAGAGGTCCATTCCTCTTTCGAATAAAGGAGATCATGCTTCTCACACAGGAGAGAGGCAGAAAAGTGCCTTCCTACTGGTAAAGTGAATGATTCACTCCTGACAACAGCAGGTGAGCAGAGACAGACGAACATGCGTACACACCACAGAAGCTGAGTGTTCACACTCTATTTGAGTGACTGTTTTCTGCTCCATCAACTTTCTGCTACATGCTAAAGCTAATTAGTAACAAGGCTTTGCTTGTTAATTGCAGCCCCAAACATCATGAAGGTGTACTGCTCTCCCAGATTTACAGAAGAGGAAAAAAAAAGGTTTGTGTGTGTGTGAGTGAGCGTGAGAAAGAGAGAGGGAGAGAGAGACAGCTAGGAATTTTATGTTCTGACTCAAAACCATAGTCAAAAACCATACACATGATCTCAGGAATAAACCTTTTCACTTCCTTTTCAGCGAACACGCGTACAGGCAGAGATGTGAGGTGCAGACAAAGCTCAGCTGGCCTACAGGTGGTGATATGTCCTAGGGAAGTGATGCTGCAGAGGGGGCTCGTTTTGACCTGTTTTTTTCCTGTTGTACTTGCTTCTGCTAAGCCTGCATGCCAAGTAAACCCATAAACAACCATTACACAAATGCTCAGCCAAGTAAAATTGGGCAAGAAAGCCTTTGGTCAAATGAATGACACTGCTGCGCGTTATTATGTGTGTTTGGGGGCGGTCCTCGTGATGTGGCCTGTCTCTTTGATCTTGCGGGAGATTACAATAGGCTAAGAGGGCAACAGCATTTGTATACAGTTGCACATAGCATTGTGATTTTATTTGATTCTCCACAGTAATTCATATACTTCTTTCTCTCTTTCTTCTTTCTCTTTCTCCTTCTCTTTGTCCCTTGAGCCTGTGAGCACGGTTGAAAACAGCAGGTCTTTTCACTGCTTGTTCTCATTATTGATCTGCACAATAATGATCTCTGTGTGCATGTCTGTCTGTGTGTGTGTGTGTGTGCAAGCATGTGTGCACCTGTTTATATGTGTGTGTGTGTGTGTGTGTGTGGCTGGGCGGTAAGAGGGAGGGCTTACCGGGGAGTGTCAGTTAAGTCGTCCCAGCTTCCCAGAAGTTTCTCTTGCAGTCATCTTGTTGTTCCAGTATGCACACACATACACAAGCAGACAGACATGAACATATGCCTATACACACTCCCTAAGGTTGGGGACAATTCTAAACTGAGATTTAATTATTAATCATTGTTCAGTTCTGGAAATTTGAATTAGGTCTTCACAGGTCTTGAGAATGCAGAGTTGAAATTGAATTAAAATTAGACAAAACAGAATTCAGTTCAATTATTATTATTGTAAACAAGGATGCGCAAAAGCAGTTCATGTGAATTATTCAGCTTGTATTTTAGAGGCTCCTGGAGCCTGTACACAAATGATTTGGAAGAGCTCTTTTCTCACTTTTAACTGAAAATTAACTTCACCTTTCACTGAAACAGACAAAGAGATTTACATTGAATTTCAAAGGATAAAAATTAACCTCCTAATTACTTTTCTTATTCTGTTTCCCAAATCCTTTTTTTAAATTGTCAAATTCACATTTTTCACTTTAATATGAATTAATGTATTCATGAATCAAGAATTTAATTGATATATGAATAAAACAGGTATGTAAACACACACAGTGGCACACACGCATGCACGTATGTGCGCAAGCACACACACACACACAATTAATAATTGTATGACCAGAAGTAGATTTATTATGAAAATCAGCTCAGACAACATATCAAGCTTGGTCATTATCCTGCGGTGAGAGAAACAATGGCTTTAAGTGATTTTTTTTTTTCTCTAGCGTTCCGTATTGTCACAGATGTCTCATATACTCAGATTAAGTTGGAGACAAAGTGCATGAGGAGTTTAATGGCAGGTTACACACAGAGAGAACGACATAACATTAAACATCAACAAACAACTGATTAGGAGTGGTTGCTCCTACTAACAGAATTCAGAATAGCCCACGCTGCATAAACTTGCCGCCTTCCACGATGCCTGAAGGATGTGAGTTCATCCAGGCGCATCTCTCTCTGTAGTGGACCTCCAGACTGGCCAAGGAAGAGAGACATGGAAAGAGTGTGACAAATTAGGTGGTAGCTGAAGCTTACACATCACCCTATTTATTCTTCTTAGGATCTTGAAAAGTCCAAGAAACCAAGGGCAGTGTTTTCAGCACGGTAATCAAAGACCTTGGTTGACAACAAACTTTCTCCAGGCTGGTATTCAGGTGTTTATTGGTGGTCTGTTACTTGTGCATCTTGATGGCCTGCTGCAGATGATGATGTGCCATGTCCCAGACTTCTTTGCTGTGTCATAACCAGTGATTAACTGCAAGAATGTCACAGGACCTTGAATTCCATGGGAACAAAAGAGGCTGATAACCGAGGATGCACTGAAAAGGTGTTAATCCAGAGGACGTGTGGAAAAGTGAGTTTTGCATTCATGCTGTCCAAAGAGGCGACTAACACCTGTCACTCTGCCTGTCATGGCAATAACTACGCAGATCTCAGCTAAGCTCCTAGTTCAGATGCTCCACCTGGCCATTTGACTGTGGATGGCGACCTCACGGATCACTTACTGTCACACCCAACCTTTCCATAAAGGCATACCACATTTTTGTGTGGTCCACAGTCTTTGACTGTGTCCTCCAACAGTTTGTAATGATGAAACATCTAATGGAAAAGTACCTTTGCGGTTTCGAATGTGGTGGGGAGTCCATCCATTTGAATTAGAAAGTGGGCTTTCAAGAAGTGCTACTAAGATAGGGGTATTGCCATCAGGAGATATGTAGCAAAATCAGCAGCGATATGAGACCAGGATTGGTTGGGTACACGTAGAAGTTCTAGGGGCACCTGAGAGTAGATGACAAACGGTCTTCACTTGGATACGCCGAGCACAGGAATGAACATAATCCTGGACTGCCTTATCCAAAGAGGGATCACCATTACTGAGAGGAGAGGAGAGGAGAGGAGAGGAGTTGTTGTGTGCGCACTGTTCCAGGATGTCAGGAGGCTGGAAATGTGTGGGCCCAGATAATGAGTCAGGAACATACTGACATAACAGGAAAAATTTACACATTTCTGTAAATCCTTGGTTGTTTTTAGGGTTGGCCATTTCAGCACCACACAAACTTTGCCTTGTTCCATCTGGGCCGTAAGGTGTAATTAGATATTCATAATGACCAGTAGTAATGATGACAGCTGTCTTTCATTCATCTCCCTTTTGAGTCCAAACCAGATTGTATGCATCATGTAGATTTAGTTTAGTAAAAATCTGAGCCCCCCCATTTTTGCTTAGGGGCTGCTGGCTTGTGTGGTATGGCATAGAAGTACTTTACGGTGACTTCATTCAGCCCATGGTAATCAACACAGGGATGTAGACCTCTGTCTGTCCTCTCAGCAAAGAGAAACCCAACTGATGCTGGTTAGGTTCATGGTCTTATAAAGTGCTGCTGAAGTGCCTTTTCCCTTGTGGATGTCTCTCATACAGACAGCAGGTAAACTCAGTGGGGAGAAGGGAGGAGTAGTCCCTGTCAGCAACTCGATGGTGTAGTACTAGGGCTGGTGAGATGGTAATTCTGTTGCCTTGTTTTTGCTGAAAACTTCCACCAGATCTTGGTATGCTGCCAGGACAGAGGCAACTTCAGTAGCACAGGGGAACTATAAGCAGCTGCATAGATATGGCGGCGACCAGGACAGGAATTCTTTCTCGGATGGGGATAGGTGCGGATTGTGACTTCTTAACCATGTTAAACTAAAAGTAATAGAATAAACAGAGACCAGCTCTTGTTGAGTAGTATTGATGGTTGTTAATATTGGGTGTATCTGTTCTAGGACCCCTCTCTTACCCCATGGACAGCCATCCAAAGAGCTGACGTGACAAGGCAGTTGACAGGTAGTTAATGGGAGATGAAGTGAGATCAGTGTAGTGTCTATGAAGTTGTGGGTGGCTCCTGAAGTAATAAATGTGGTAACAATGCACAAAGACCCCTTTTAAGACTGACTGAAGCATGAAATGGTTCACCCACCTTGGGTTTGCGCTTTGGCTCCCAAGGTGATGACTTGACAGGATGGGTTATTCTGTCCCTAGCTAAACACAGGCAGGGTTTAGGCGCAGAAGTAAAGTTCAGTCGTCTTTACTTGAGCAATCATGTGGTTTCTTTAAGTACTGTGATTCTGTGAAACTGAAATAACAATAAAGAAAGCACTTAGTCTCAAGCTGGGACATACAGTATAACACAGTTAAGAAGATCTGCTACAGACGGTATGTAAGATGCAAATAATGTAAATAATGTAAAAAGAATGCTACAAATAAACGCTGTATAGCTTAGGCTATAATATGAACTACAGTATACAACAGCGCTAGCAACTGAGCTAGTATAACAGTATGGCAAACACAGCAGTGAGCTGCTTATGTTACACAGCACCACAAAGTGTATGCAGTCACTACATACGCACACACACAACTAAATAGCATAGATGAACAATGCCACTTACATGCAAAGCTTCTCCAAGGCTTTACACAAACAGATGGAAAAAGATTTATCTAACAGAACAAATAAATGCCTTCTTAAGTAAACGCCAGTGACAAAATGGCTGAACGAAGTGTGATCTCACAAGTCACGTGCTTGAACTCCCCCAATGAGAAAGGGGCAATCTCTTAAAGTGACCTCAGTTGAGGCGGCCTTCTTTACTGCCCCATGACTGTTAGGAGGTGCTTAAACCAAGAATAATTAAGTATAACATGACATGGCTGGTTTTGACATGTCTGATCAGGTTGGTTTGAACCTCCTCCTGCTTGTGTACTGTTAACAGAGTGAGTTCCATTCAATAGCTGGTGCTAGGGTGTGGACATATATAAAGTGCATCATCTGTAGCTGACCTGGAACCCTGAGTAAATCATTGTAGTGCTTGTGGTATGTGAATCTTGGGCTGTGGAGCTTGGTGACTGGGGGACTGTGGTAGGTACTGGATCAAACTCTTCAGAAAAGAGGCAAGCTGTTGTCCTTGTTGTTGGACCTGCTCCTGCTGGAATCCGTCTGTTCCTGTTGTTTTTGCATTTCTCCTTCAAGTGCATGAGGAGATTAATAGCAGGGTACACACACACACACAGAACAATACAACATGAAATCTCAACTCACAAATGAGTACAGAGCTGTTGAACTGTTGAATGACAAGGAACTAAAATACATAGAGAGCTCACTGAATACATAGAGAGCTCAGTAAAACTACTACTAGAGATTGCTAAATAGACCTGAAAGTATTTCTCTATGCACTGGGTTTACCAGGAACACTGATAATCAGGACAAGTGTTTAGAATTTGGGTGAGGTGGTTCGACGTGGTGCTGAAACTGCTGCGGAAGCAAGAAGTGTGTCACCATGAGAGTCACTGAGGTATCTGAATGGCTTCCAAATTCACATACAGAAATAATAAAGAAATTCCAGCTTACACTTTAGGAACATAGGAGCCCATCTTCCTTTAATCCAGCATGAAATAAAGTCAGTGAAGGAGGGGAATAGAACTCAAAGAGAGTTGAGGGAAAAGAACTGTCCTGACAATGGTCATCACTGAATGATATACAACCTTAAGTGCACTGTCGATCGATTAACAAGACCTCAGCAAATCCGTTTGAATAAATGACATTGAGAAGTAGTTGGTGGAAAGCGGACTGCAGAGGCTATAACGAAGACGGTCAAATCTCATTTCACAGCAGTAAGAGCTGTTACATATGATGTAAAGCACATTGCGTAAATAAATCAATAAAAGAATTATGTTGTCTCTGAGCTCATCTTCTTTAAGAACGAGTGAAGCTGTGCCCTGTGGACGAGGCATACATCTGCTGATAGTGAACTTCAGTCTCACTACGGTAAATTAGCAGTGCATGCCTACATTCATATACATAACCATATACCCAACCACCCAGCGTGGGACACTGGTCTCTGTGTGTTTATTAATTTAACCAGCCCCCATACTGTGTCTATGTGCATGGGCCTCTGGAATCCATCTCAGTACACTTCATATTATCCATACAGTGATAGCAAAAAATTCAAAAGAAGACAGGCAATGATCTTATAAACTGCATTTTTCTGATAACTTGTAAGGCCCGAGAAGAAAATAACTATCCCTCATGAATATTATTTGTAGCCTGGAAGTGAATGCAATGGTCCATGCTTTAGGTGATTTGACTAATGTTCCTGCCAATTACATTTCAGTCATAAATAGTCTATTTGCTGCTTTGTAATGAATAACACTGAAAGTAATTGGGTGTAAGCATTTTACAAGAATTCACTTTTCTATTAGCTAGATTGAACTCATCTGTTGATGAGCATGTATTCCATCTAAAAATATGGAAATCATGTTTTCTGAATCCAGTTAAATATAGTTTCCTGTAACATCAGTATATAATAGTTCAGTGGCAGCTGGTGGTTGTAAAAGTAGGGGAGGAAGGAAGGTGCGCTTGGTGAAGATTGGTGGTGGTGGCGGGGCATTGGTGAGGGCATATTCGGGCATGTAAAACCCAGACACGTTTAGCAGCAGTAAGGAGTTTTGGTCTTAAACAAGTGAGCTAACTACCTAAAAGACATACAAAAAACAACAACAGCACTGAATTGTCTGAACTGGCCCCCTCAATATGCCCCCTGAAAGGCAACTCTTGCATGCCCAGATAAGCAGTGGCCTCAATCATTCGCTTCAGAGTATCTCTATTAAGATGCACTTTTGCATTGTGCTGCACAGTTTGCAACCATACAGCCTCATCCACAACTCAATCAACTGGCATCCTGCCCAGCTATTTCAATCTAACTGCAGCACCAATGTGGTTTTTATGCTTATTGTGGTATTTTGTTGCCTTATTCAAGTTCTTGATATCAGTAAATTCCTGAACAGACCATGTTTGCGATTTCCCCATTAGCAGGCAAGGCCAGCAATACAGACGGTTGTTCTTTAGGCTGCTAGTGAGCCACAGGTATTTCATGTGGTGATGAACATACTGACCTTACCATTTGGTTTGCTTATCTCGATTTTTGGAACTGGTCTCCCTGCTGCTTTGACCCTAACCCCTTCACTGTAATCCAACGAGTGAAATGGCATATTTAATTAAACATGGACAATTTCTTCTGTTTCCATTGTGGCTTAATTAGCAATCAACAAAGCTAGCTTCCAACAGAAAAAAAACACTACCATTCCTATCCTTTCTGTATGACTAATGACACAAGACAAGACTCTCGCATGATATTATTGATAACCCCCTCCCTCAAAACTCTGATTGGGTATTCACCAGTGATGTCAGCTCCACTGATTGGTTCACTAATGGTAGGCTCTAAATCCAGAGCCTCTGGCTGGACCTGGCCAAAAGGAAGTTCGTTCTCCCTTACTGCCATTCACCCACATGTTAAAAGCCAGGACTCACGCGCCATTGGGGTAACAATAGTTTACAACGGACATTATTGGGAGGCTTGGGGAGGCTGGACTTCCATACAGTGATTTCAATGCTTGTCAGAATTTTTGTGACTTCAGAGTGTTAAAATAGTAATATTATTAGTATTTTAACAAATTATTCCGTTAAAATTTCATGTATTTATTTTACTCTTCAAAGTGTATTTTCATCTGAAATTTTAGGGAGGATGGTCCACGCTTTCCTCAATGGACAAGCCTCCTCTGTCGTAGTTTTGTAGTATTTTAAAACAGTTATTTAATTATTGTAAACATGGTGTTCTATTTTAAAATGCAGTGAGTTTGTATTTCAACACAATTATGATGATAATGGGAATTCTTTCTTCTTCTTCTTCTTCTTTCAGGAGCTCAACACAAATAAAGACGATTTTCTGACATGGACAGTGACTCTGTGGCCTTTCAAAGAGAAATCTGGAATTAAGTCTGCTTGACAACCTGGAGTCACAAAAAAGGCAAACAACAAACTCTCTCTTTAGAGAATAAATTAGCACATTGTTAAGACAGGATTTGTCACTGCCAACTTAATTATGGCTAATGTATCCAGAAGCCCTCCTGGACGAGTTTATTTGGTTAGAGGCTTTTAAAAATGGTGCACTCTGACAGCCCAAATGTAATTTCAACCTTGGAGATGAATCGGCAGTAAAGGACTGTAACTCTTACCCAACGACAGCCCATAAATACTCCCTAGTACATTACCAAATAAACAGTCTGAGGACTTCAGGCAAGTAATTTACTTTCATTTAAACTTTGGTGCCATGGGCCATTCAAGTTAATGGTAGTGTTCATTAACACAAAGCATCTGTTCCTTATACACCTAAGTGTCATGCCTGCCAACAATAAAAAGCTCTCCCTCTAGCAGTTGGTCATAGGCTGCTGATGCTCAAACATGTTTTGGTATTATGCTTGTACTATTTTGTTGGCTTGATTGACAAGTGTCCCTGCAGATCAAAACAGATGTCACACATATGTACTATGAGTTATTGGCTGCTTTGCACTAAAGCTTCTTTCCAGAGCCTAACTACTGAAAGGAGACGATGACTGATTTGAGGAAGATATTAAAAAAAGATAAGAAAGAGAAAGGTGTCCTCCAGGCATAGACAAAAGCCCTCATGAATGTGTGAAAACTCTCACTTCTGAACCACCAAAGTGTCTCCTCTTGGCTCCTGGGGCTCCCCTGATGGTCTCCCACAGTTTCTGGAAATTGCTCTTGTGACACAGTACAAAGTTAAAAAAAAAAAAAAAAAAAAAAAAAAAAAAACAGGGGGAAAAAAGGCCCATTGCTAAACAAGCTCTTGTTTGGCACTGAAACAAGGAACTGGCAGATTCTCTCCACTAACCATGCTATGCCGCACAGTCGGGGGGAAGTGAACCAGTGAGCAGTAATTGGGATGCAACCAGAAAGCGAGTTCATTAGATTACTAGCATGGTTTGTTGTTGCCCGAATACACCCGCTTATTGGACATACAAAGGGGAAATCTTGCCAAGCAATTATCGACTCCTGTCCCCATGGAGCCTTGTCTTGCCTTGGCGGCAAGGCGATTAGTGATTTTCAAAGTGGAGGGAAAAACGTGGAAATATGAGTCTTATGCAAGCGATTTCGTCTCTGAACTGCTTTTGTAATGCTCCAATGCAGACCATATCACAGATAAAGACTGGAGAATCCCTGGAGTTGCAGGACTGCATTCATAATCTTTACTTACAATCTATAATCACCTCTTCTCTCCTCTCCTAATCTTCTATTGAGCTCTAAAAGCTGTGTAAAATGAATGAATGACCACCATTAAGTAAAAGTGACATGTTCAAAATATCTTTAGTCCAAAAAAAGAAATAATACTAATGGTCATTTTCATCATGAAGAGAAACTATACCAGTAATTCACTGAAGCACAGAGGGAAGGAGGCTAACATATAAATTGGGAGATTATTGCCACTCATTGCATAGCTGCTAACACAGTTATTTCATAGAACTCAACATGTCTCCTAAAACAATGATGAGCGTCCATCATTGTTTATATATATCTTATAATGAAAATGTTGTGGTTAAAAACCGGTAGCCTGAGAGGAACCAGGAAATCAAGTTTTATTGCACAAATGCTGGCAGGAAGTTGTTGTAGTACCAGCAACTGCAGAGGACATGTACCAGACAGTGAGAGAATGAGCAAACAATAGATAATATAAACGCATGACCCAGACACTCGTTTACAAAACAAGCAAACAAACAAACAAACAAAAACCCACACGATGGAAGGTGCATTCAGTGCAGAAGAAAAAAAAAGTAAATAAATAAACTGTAGAGAGCAGTAGTGCTCATGCAGGGTTGGGGTCAAGTTGAGTTTCTGAAACATGATGTTGTGGTTGGGAGTGCTTGGTGGGCTCTGCCGGAGGGTAGAAAGTGTTGGTGAGACAACCAAGACAAGACTCCTGTGATTCTCTGGTAAAATGACTTGATGGTCAGTGGTTGACAGGCCAGCTATATTTGATTTCTGCCAAGGAGTTTCAATACCCGAAAGACAGATGAGGTGTGTGTAGTTTCAATATCTGCAGTGTAAAATTCGACCAGCAGGTGGGGATGAGCTTACAATTACATTTTAAAATTTCAAGGGAGGAAAAGGAGTAAATGTGGCTAATCCAAGGCAGAAAAACGGTTGGGCAGCATAAGTAAAAGAGGGGTCAGTGTTTGTGAAGACAGAACTGTGCATATGTCAGACGGCAGTTTGACTATACTGGCTTGACTCCTGCCTTGAACAGCGGGTTGTCTGACACAGTCTCCACTGGAGTGGCACTCCAAGGAAATGAAAAGCAAACATTTCTGTCAGAGGGAGAGAATGAGAAAGAAAAAAGAGGGGGTGGTGGGAGTGAGGGAAGTGGAGGACGTGCAGAGATCTGATTGTCTCTGGTTCAGCGGCTGCACGTTGTGGTCAGTTTAGCGATTAATGGCTCGGGACTGAAGTAGGGAAACGTGCACTGATGGATCGATCACTTCGCTTCAGCTAGGGCCAAGTAAACATAACTCAGAGAGACTGAATCCGCCCCTCTAGTAATGCAATTTAGTTTCCAGCCAGCTTGCACCCTCTTTATGAATCATGTATCTGCTCAAGCAGTGGGTGCAGTGGTTGGGTACTCAGACAAGGATGGAAAGGGTCCTGGTGGATGGTTGGCCAGAAGCCCAGAGGAGGAATGGAGAAAATGAAAGATAGTGGAAAAGAAGGTAGATAAAAGAGAACTCCTTGGTTGGGTGTTTTGACATTTCTGGGAATTAACTGAAATCAACTGCAGTCAGTTTTCATGAATATGAACAATATGAATCGTGAATGAGAAACTATTAACATTTAGGACTTAATTTTATTGACATTCCTTGAATTACTTGCAGAGGCACATGCAGTACAGACCAATAACAGGTACTCTGCTAGTACCTTGACTGATGACTGGCCCTATTATTGATTTAATTCATATTGATCTAATTGAATTTAATTGAACTTCATTTCATTTTATTTGAACTGACAGAAGAGAAACAGAACAGTTCCCAATCTTAAAAAAATATGGATGATCAAGTTTCAGAGAGGCACTGATTCTATTCATAGTTGGCCTGTAAGGTCGAGTATGGATGAGGAAGTAGCTTTTCTGTGGACTCGTTTCTGGAGTTGAATACTGAGCTCCTTTGAAGCACGTAGAAGTGGAGGTGGGTGAAGATGAGGAGGTGGGTGAAGAAGTTGCATGTGTATCGGCAGGGCAGGTCATGGACTTCTCTTAATCCATCAGTCCAGGCAAAGGGTTATTTAATTTCTGCTTGGCAGCACAGACCCACCCCCTGGGGGATATCTGGGAACAAGGCACAGCAATCACAATCCATCTTAGGTCATTTAGTGGCTGATGCTAGGCTCTTTTCTTTCTCCACGGTTCTCTCCATCAAAATATTCCTCCCTCTCTCCAGTGGCCCATAGTGTCAGTCCAATGTCCCATCCTCTAACATTAACGTTGGCCCTGCAGCACCTTCTCAGCCCTGTGCAAAGACAGCCAGGTAGGAAGGAGGGAGACAGAGAGAGGTGAGGGGAGGGGGCAGTGAGTCTGTAAAGTAAGCTCTGTGTTTACCTGCAAAGTTTGTAACAGATAGACTGGATAAAGGCTGTGCTGTCCTGTGAAGGAGACTTTACTCTAAGAGTCTTTGTAAGGTTAAAATAAGTGTAAATCAGCCATTTATGTCACATAAAATATAGTGCAATTTTCTTTGTGCAGAAACAAATGTCAAACACATATGATGGATGTATCTTTCAAAGCAATGAAATAGCAGCGCTGTTTTTTGTCCTTTCCACTCAGGACATACCCCTTTGCAGTCATTCAGTTGCTAAAAACAAAACTCACTGAATCTCTATTTAAGGATAGAAAATTCATGCTGGGAAATATTGCCCAGATGTGTAAAAAAATGCGAGAAAACACTGCCCTTGCAGAACTCTGAGAATCAAAATATCTGTATCAAACTTCATTTGTTGTCTAGACAGTTTTGTGAACTGTTTTGCTAACTGTATGCCTGAAGGGTTTTGGGACGTGCCTGATTTTTGCTTCAGAATATGTCAGCATTAGTGGGGCAGTTTAGCATAACAATTGTGCATTTTATGATACAAGCATCAAATTTGGTTGAAAAACTCATAAAGGTGGTCTGATTGGATTTAGAAATGGAGGCACTTCAGGTTCGGCCCCTGGGGGCCATGGCGGCCATTTTTCAAAAATGCCTTTTGACAGGTGAAAAAGGATAGACAGCAGAAACTAACAACTAATACAACTACATATTTTATTATAAATCAATCCACTTCTGGGGACATACTCACAAAGAAGGTCCTTAAGTACTTAGATATCAGAGATTTACAAATTTGGCCCCTGAAATACCAAATATTACTGTATGCAGGTTAATGAATTGAGGTGTGATCTGAATAAAGAATCATTCAAGAATTTAAATATATATGCATAAAAATAACTGATAAAGTTTTGATTTTTGTCTGGCCTCTACACCAGAACAATTCACCTTAGGTGAAACAAGAAGATCTCTCTTTTGTAACAGCTTATAGGGTCACGGAGACACGCAAACTAATCTACCATGCAGCTCATTAGGATTGGGAATTTTTTTTTCTTTTTTACTTTTTCCTCTTTTTTGATATGCACAACAAGAAACAGAATGAAGAACCAGTGAAGTTAACTTTAAACAACTAGTCTTACCATTTAAAAAAACATATTCATTTACTAACTAAACAACAAACATTTCAAACTGCATTCAAGGGGTGAAGAACTGTCATCATGCCATTCCTGCAGAATTCCTCTGTTGATTAAACATATTTTACTGTAGTGCCCTGCTCTACCTACCTGCCTTCTAAAACTGCGTTGAGGTCTTCATAGTTCCTGGCACTCTCCCTAACATAAACACAATGCAGTACACTGCAGTGATGCTGTTCTGCATTTGCATTGCTTAATACAGCCTTTTGTACATTTGCAGGCAATAAATTCATAGCAAGATTTAGATACTTCAGCAAGTGAGGTCCAGTGTGGTTCAAAAATACCATCCTCTGTTTTGACCCACCCCCACTGAATTGGACAAGGCAAGAGAGGAGATGGCAGTAATACCTGGCCCCATACGTATATGACCACCCTTATCCCTTTTCCACTGACGAGGTGCTAATCTAGTACCGGGGCCTTGCTTTTCCACTGAAAAAGCTGGCACCGGCTTGGCACAGCAAAGTTGCTGGTCTCAAAGTAGGATCTGCTGACGTCAGTGGCTATGCAAATGAGGATCATGTGAAAACCAATCAGTTCAGCGTGGGATGTGTTTGGTACATGATGTTCTCCAGAGAGGCGGGAGTAACAAAAAAAGTCTGACCTGGATGGTGGA